>NC_041010.1:19626112-19732754 GCF_004193775.1 Glycine soja | reverse complement strand
ACGGCTACTTCTTTGGTGCATCCAGATGAACCTGCACGGACGCTTCAGCGCACTGTGGAGTGGATACTACCCACGCCTACACCATATCGTCTAGTGGAGCCCGTTCAAGTGATCGAGGTAACGTCATCCGAGGAAGACCCTGAGGAGGACCTGGAGGAGCTACCTCCTGAGCCTGCTGTGGATGCCCTTGACTTTCTAGAGGGTGATGAGGATCCACTTCTTGAGGTGGATTCTCCCGAGGAAGTCATGTCGGCATCTGAGGCAGACTCTACGGAGGATAGTGGCCCGAGGGAGATGGCGATCAGCGGAGGCTCTTCATCCTAGTGGACAGCTTTTTGGATTAGTTTTGTATACTTTTTGAGGGTGGGTGTATCTAGGACTGACTGTTAGGTTTACTCTTTTGTTTTTGTATGGGTAGACCTGATGTATAGGAATTTGATGATTGTATACATGTGGCTGAAGCCACCACTATGGACACCTTTGCTCTGGATGACACTATATATTTTGTAAAACTCCCATATTTTGGACAGCTTTAAATGATGATTGCATTTATGATCGATCTTGTTATTTGAAAAGAAAGCATTAGCAACTTTATTTGTAAAAGAATTTACCGACTGTACTTTATCCTTTTATTTTCACGTGACGACCTAAAGTAATGGCTGGTATATTCTTCTTTTTGAAACAGCAAAATAATTTAGAGAATTATGAGCGGTAAGAAAGAAATGACTCCGAGTAGAGTTGTGAACTGGCCATTCAGGACTTTATAGTGAGGATTTTCCTTCTAAACCTAGTTATGGTGAAAAGAGAAAGAAATGAAAAAGAAAACGAAGAAAAAAAATTATCATGGTTTTTGTTATTTAAATTATTACTATTAAACCAGTCATTAATTTAGGGACGCCACAATTGGTGGTATCAGAGTAAAAGTTGGATTCTAGTGAACCTGTTATGGTCTTGCTGTGTGAATGCTGTGTATCTCTGAAACTTGGAAGTAGGTTTCGGGGAGTGACGTTAAGTCACACATTGTGTGTATTTCTGCCTTCTTATCTTGAGCATGGATGTGTGACTGATTCACAAGATTGTTGTGTGTATAAGTATGTATAAAGAGAAGGATGTTGTTATAACTGTCATAGCCTGTGTGGTACACTCTCTCTTTAGGGTTTCTTGGGTGCTAATAGTTTCCCTACAGGATAGGTATGGCAGGACGTGGTAGGAATCAGAACCGTGATGTCCTTGACCGCATCACCGCTGTGCTGGAAACTCTAGTGCAGGAACGTGATGTGGAGCCGGCGGAGTATCGGGGACTCATGGCTTTCCGTAAGAACCACCCGCCAAAGTTCAGTGGAGACTATGATCCGGAAGGTGCTAGGTTGTGGTTAGCTGAGACGGAAAAGATTTTCGAGGCGATGGGTTGCCTTGAGGAGCATAAGGTTCTTTATGCGACATTTATGCTCCAAGGGGAGGCTGAGAATTGGTGGAAGTTCGTGAAGCCTTCGTTTGTTGCACCTGGAGGCGTGATTCCTTGGAATGCCTTCAAGGACAAGTTCTTGGAGAATTACTTCCCGCGAGATCTCAGGAAGCGGAAGGCGAGGGAATTTCTGGATTTGAAGCAAGGAAACATGTCTGTTGGGGAGTACACGGCTAAGTTTAATGAGCTTCTGCAGTATTGGCCTCAATACCAAGATGCTCGGAATGAGGAAGATTTATGTGCTCAGTTTGAGAATGGGCTTCGGTTGGAGATCCAACAGGCGGTTAGTTATATGCAGATTACGGATTTTAATCAGTTGGTGACAAAGTGCAGGATTTTTGAGGACAAGATGAAGGAGAGGCAAGCTAGAGGTGTTGGAGGACCTCAGAGAAACCATCCTTTTAGGGGGAATGGTAACAAGAGGATGAAGCCGTATGCTAGCAACAAGGGGAAGCAACCTATGGCTGCCTCCAACATGAGCCAGTCAAGGGGGACTGGGGTACAATGCTTTCAGTGTGGAGGACCGCATCTTAAGAGGAATTGCCCACAGCTCCAGCAGACACAGGAGAACCGTTGTTATGTGTGTGGCAAGGTGGGCCATTATGCTCGAGAATGTAGGGTGACCGGGAGACCGGCGGTAACTGCCAATTCCAACACCGTCAATCGTGGACCCACTAATTCCACAAGGAGCGGTAATGTTAGCAACAACAACACTAGTGGTGGAAGACCAAAAGTACCCTCTCGGGTATTTGCTATGAGTGGCTCAGAAGCGGCTGCCTCCGACGATTTGATACGGGGTAAGTGTTTGATTGCTGATAAACTACTAGATGTACTTTATGATTCAGGTGCCACACATTCTTTCATATCTCATGCATGTGTGGAGAGGTTGGGGTTATGTGCGACGGAGTTGCCATATGATATGGTGGTGTCTACTCCGACGAGCGAGCCTGTAACCACCTCTCGGGTGTGTTTGAAGTGTCCTATAATTGTTGAGGGTCGATCTTTTATGGCGGACTTGATTTGCCTACCTTTAGCTCATCTAGATGTGATCTTGGGGATGGATTGGTTATCTACTAACCATATCTTTCTAGACTGTAAGGAGAAGATGCTAGTGTTTGGTGGAGATGTAGTTCCACGTGAATCTTTGAAAGAGGATGCAGCCAACGAAGAAACGGAAGATGTTCGAACTTACATGGTGTTGTTCTCTATGTATGTGGAAGAGGACGCTGAAGTTAGTTGTATACCGGTGGTGTCAGAATTTCCAGAAGTTTTTCCGGATGATATTTGTGAATTGCCACCTGAGAGAGAAGTGGAATTCATTATTGACTTGGTGCCTGGGGCGAATCCAGTGTCGATTGCGCCTTATAGAATGTCTCCGGTAGAACTAGCAGAGGTGAAGGCACAAGTGCAGGATCTTTTGAGCAAACAATTTGTTCGTCCAAGTGCATCACCCTGGGGAGCACCGGTCTTGTTGGTTAAAAAGAAGGATGGAAGTATGAGGATGTGTGTAGACTACCGGCAGTTAAACAAGGTCACTATCAAGAACAAATATCCGCTACCAAGGATAGATGATTTGATTGACCAATTGAGGGGAGCAACGGTATTTTCGAAGATAGATTTGCGATCGGGGTATCATCAAATCCGAGTTAAGAAGGAAGATATCCCAAAGACTGCGTTTCGGACTCGGTATGGGCACTACGAGTATTTAGTCATGCCATTTGGAGTGACTAATGCTCCGGCTATTTTCATGGACTATATGAACCGTATATTCCATGATTACTTGGACCAATTTGTGGTTGTGTTTATTGATGATATCCTAGTGTATTCAAGGAATAAGGAGGAGCATGAGAAGCACTTGAGGATTGTGTTGCATATCCTGAGGGATAGGAAGTTGTTCGCCAAATTGTCAAAATGTGACTTTTGGTTGGAGAAAGTGCAGTTCTTGGGGCACGTGATTTCTAAGGATGGGGTTGCGGTGGATCCAAACAAGGTGGAGTCGGTTATGGAGTGGCAACAACCGACAACTCCAACGGAGGTTCGAAGTTTCTTGGGGTTAGCTGGCTATTATAGAAAATTCATTGAAGGATTTTCTAAATTGGCATTGCCCCTAACTAAGTTAACTCGTAAGAATGAGAAGTTTGTCTGGAATGAGAAGTGTGATCAAAGTTTCCAAGAGTTGAAGAGGCGGTTGACGACAGCTCCAGTGTTAATTTTGCCCGACCCTAAGAGAACATTTGAAGTGTATTGCGATGCAAGCGGGCAAGGCTTGGGATGTGTGTTGATGCAAGAGGGAAGAGTAGTGGCTTATGCTTCACGTCAATTACGTCCTCATGAAGTTAACTATCCGACTCATGACTTGGAACTAGCAGCGGTGGTCTTTGCCTTAAAGATTTGGAGGCATTATTTGTACGGTGCTCGTTTTGAAGTTTTCAGTGATCACAAGAGTCTCAAATACTTGTTCGATCAGAAGGAACTCAATATGAGACAACGAAGATGGATGGAGTTCCTCAAGGATTATGATTTTGGACTTTCCTACCATCCAGGAAAGGCTAATGTAGTAGCCGATGCGCTAAGCCGAAAATCTTTACATGTTGCGACTATGATGAGTTTGGAGCAGAGATTGATAGAGGAGTTCCGAGATTTGAATCTAGCAATCGAGGTGCGACCCAAGAGCTTATTTGTGGGAACATTGCAGATTACCAATGAATTTGTAGACCACATACGCGAGGCTCAAGGGGATGATCCGTTTTTGCAAGGCAAGGTGTTAGATGTAATGGGGGATAGGGGTGTGGAGTTTGAGAAGGATACAACCGGGTTAATTAGATTCAAGGGGAGGATATGTGTGCCATCTCTAGATGATTTGAAAGTTCAGATTTTGGAGGAAGCACATAAAAGTCGTCTTAGTTTCCATCCAGGAATGACTAAGATGTACCAAGATTTGAAGAGAAGTTTTTGGTGGCATGGCATGAAGAAAGATGTAGCCGAATATGTAGCAAGATGTTTGACATGTCAAAAGGCTAAGGTTGAGCACCAGCGACCATCGGGAGAATTGAAGCCATTGGAGATTCCGGAATGGAAATGGGAGAGCATATCTATGGATTTTGTATCTAGTTTACCCAAGACTAGTCGTGGGCATGATGCCGTGTGGGTCATAGTAGATCGACTCACCAAATCTGCTCATTTTATTCCGGTGAATATGAAGTATAGAATGGAAAAGCTAGTGGAGTTGTACATCAAGGAAGTAGTAAGGTTGCATGGAATTCCTTCTAGTATTGTATCTGACAGGGATCCGAGGTTCACTTCGCGATTTTGGACGAGTCTACATGAAGCCTTGGGGACAAAGCTGAAGCTTAGTTCAGCTTATCATCCTCAAACAGATGGTCAGACTGAACGAACCATTCAGACTCTAGAGGATCTACTTAGGGCGTGTATTATAGAGCAACAAGGTAGCTGGATGGATTGTTTGCCATTGATTGAGTTTACTTACAACAATAGCTACCAAGCCAGTATTGGTATGGCTCCTTTTGAAGCTCTATATGGACGAAAGTGCAAAACTCCTATTTGTTGGTATGATGATGGAGAAGCAGTACTTCTTGGACCTGAAATGCTACAACAGATTAATGAACAAGTGAGGTTGATTCGAGAGAAGATAAAAGCATCTCAGGATAGGCAGAAGAGCTACTATGATAGAAGGAGGAAGCCACTAGATTTTCAGGAAGGAGAACATGTGTTTTTGAAGGTTTCTCCCTTAACCGGAGTCGGAAGGGCTCTTAAAGCTAGGAAGTTGACACCCAAGTATCTAGGTCCATATCAGATTTTGAAGAAGATTGGGCCTGTAGCTTATCATATCGCCTTACCTCCGAGTTTATCGAATTTGCATCCTGTGTTCCATGTCTCTCAACTGAGACGGTACAACCCAGATCCATCACATATACTTGCAGTGGACGAGGTACAGGTGAAGGATAACCTCACCTATAGAGCACAACCTCAGGAAATCACTGACCGAAGGACGAAGTCGTTGAGAGGAAAGGAGATCGCGTTGGTGAAGGTGCAGTGGGGAACCGATGAGGGTGATTCTACATGGGAGTTGGAAGATAGGATGAGAGAATTGTACCCAAGTTTGTTCATAGAGTAGTAATTTCGGGGACGAAATTCCTAAAAGGGTGGGAGTATTGTAACATCCTGGAAATTTCTACCCGGAGTTTACGGAAACGATGTATTTTGAATGATTATATATAAGTATTATTCAGTGTCTATGCCTATATGTTCTTGGTAGAAGTAGGAATAGTGGGGGCAAGATACGCGGGTTAGACTAATTAAGGAAGAGAAATCCATAACTGAGAGGTTATGGGTTAATTCTTAATTAATTAGTTTAAAAATCATCGTTTTGCGTGTGACTTAAAATTTAACGAAACCAACCTCTAAACCACGCTCGGGGTTTTATTCTGAGCGTTTTGATATATATATTGCTTGCTTTCGAAAACTGGCCCCGGCGGACGCAGAGAAACGCGAGAAACTGGAATCAGAGAAACAGCACGCAAACCGAGGCAGGATTTTAGCGTTTCAAAGGTCAGATTTTTCTCACTTTTGTGACTGAGTATGGGTCACAGTCAAAAAGAGAAAGTGGGCCCTTTTGCTCCAATCAAATAGGGACATGTGGCAGAGCTTAAATAAAATAATAGAAAAAGAGAAAACCCTTTTATTTAAGACCAAAAAGCTTTTCTCTCTCTTCACTCAGCCCCCACACTTTTTTTTCAGAACAGCTCTCTCTCTCCCTCTTCCTCACGTTGCTTTTTCCTTCTCCTCCATTCTCCATTGAAGCTCCACACAAAGCTTCAACCTTTGGTGCTCATTTCTGCCCCAAATCGTGAAAGGAGAGCATTTTCGGGGTCGTGAAGTGCGTGGCTACGAGTGGGACTTCGAAAATTCAGGTTTGGGTGGACTTCTTTCTCTCTTAAATTTCGTGGGTATGGGGTTTTGGGAGATATGATGGGTGGTTTTGTTAGTTTTCTGCTGTGTGATGATTATTTGTGAAGGCATTTGCTGAAAACTTGTTGAAATTACCATGTTTGGATGAGTTAGACATACTCATTCTATTTTAGGGTTTTTGTGATGATGTTTGTGATGTTTATATGCTGAAATTGCTGATGGAAAACTGTTAGAGATGAAGGGTAGAACTAACCTAGGGTTAGAAAGTGAGAATGTGATGTTATGAGTGGAAAAAGAGTGAGACTTTGAGAGTTGGAAGGCTAAGTCTGAATTCTGTGGTAAATGGAGGTTAGAGTGAGTTAATACTAGCTTGAAATGTCATTTAGAACATGTGAGAAAGGTTAGGCTGAGCTAGAGAGAAAAACAAATGACCAAAGTGAACAAAGAGCCATTGCTAGGGCAAATTTGGGTGTTGAAGAGTCAAATTTTGATTTGGTGGAATTTTAGGTGTAAATTCAGTTTGAGCAAGTTTAGATTGATGTTATGGACTTGTGTGAGGTGAGAGTTTGCTTCAAATTTACCTCATTCTAAATTTCACTTTTCAAACCTAGAAAACCCATTGAATTGAGGGGTTTTGGACACCTAGATTTTGTGTTGCTGTGGTTTGAAGCTTGACCTTGGTTTAGACATGATTGATACATGATTTGGGACTTGTAGGATTTGATTTGGGCAAGATTGGATGAGGGGAAGTGTGGTTTTCGAAATCTGCATTTTGTGCAGATTTTTGCTGTGAAATTGTGCAGCAGGATTTTACACAAGTGCAGAAAAATACTAGGCATTTGCTGGTTGTGGAAAGAGCAGTGCAGAATGAGTTCTGGATGTTTGCTAGTAGATCCCAACGGTCAAAATGTAGGCTTATGTACTAGAGACTTCCAGTAAAAATTTGGAGTCGATCCAACGGTTAACGAATTGGAACGAAGGAATTGTTACTGGGGTCTTTAAGTGAGAAAAGCTGTGATTTGGTTGGTGTTTTGGCAGAGTTTCTGCCTTTGCTCTGTTTTGCTTGGCTGTGATAGCTTGTGCTGTTTGAATGTTGTTTTGCTTGGATGTTGTGGAAGCTTGGGAGGATTGATGGGGACCCGGTGTTGAGAGAAACGAGGATATGGGCTACGTGGGAGTACGTGAGCTCAGTTGGAGGTGGGCAACAGGGGATGGTGGGTTTATGCGCGCATTGTGGATGTGGAAAAACTTGTTGTGCACCATCGCCCGACCGCCACCTAGTACCACATGTGATGGGTACCCCATAATCCTACAAGCTTGAGATGAGGAAGTGTTGAAGGGTGAAACTTCCTGCTTTTATTGTTGACCACAGAGTGGTACCTGGAGATATGTCGCGGGGGTCAGGAGACCTTGGGGACGTCAGGTGGGGTGCTATTGCCCAAAACCAAGCTTGACCAATCCCGACCCAACCCGGGCATAGTCGGTCAGTGAGAACCTGTGATGTACCTAAACAGGCGAGCTCCTGGCAGTCAACAGATAAAAGGAAAACAAGACCACAAAGCAAGGAGGCTTGTGGTGGCTGGCCAGCTGTGAATTTTGTGTAATATGTGGATTGTGGCCTCTGGTAATCGATTACCAAGGGTGGGTAATCGATTACAAGGCTTAAAATTGAGGACAGGAGGCTAAGATGGTCTCTGGTAATCGATTACCAAGGGGTGTAATCGATTACCAGGCTTGAAAACGAAGTCAGGAAACTTAGGGAGTCTCTGGTAATCGATTACCAGCCTGTGTAATCGATTACACAGAGGAATGGGTCACTGGTAATCGATTACCAGGCATGTGTAATCGATTACACAGTGTATTATTGCATATTTCATGTCCTGAGGCTGTGTAATTCAAGTTTAGCCTCTGGTAATCGATTACCAAGGTTGTGTAATCGATTACCAGAGATGAAAAGCCTTAAGATACTCCTTTTAACGTCATGTAGTGGTTATGAGATGCATTGTGTGCAGCGCAGTTAGATTCTTGTGAAAGAGTCTACCCCTTTCTCTTCTTTCTTGTAGATCGTGATGGCGGCGCAGCTAATCCGTGATCGAGTAGAGATGGAGTGCCTAGAGGGAGCTTGGGAGACCCTCGAAGGCAACACGAGGTGCCGATTTCGGGGCACCATTCGATTCACGGCTACTTCTTTGGTGCATCCAGATGAACCTGCACGGACGCTTCAGCGCACTGTGGAGTGGATACTACCCACGCCTACACCATATCGTCTAGTGGAGCCCGTTCAAGTGATCGAGGTAACGTCATCCGAGGAAGACCCTGAGGAGGACCTGGAGGAGCTACCTCCTGAGCCTGCTGTGGATGCCCTTGACTTTCTAGAGGGTGATGAGGATCCACTTCTTGAGGTGGATTCTCCCGAGGAAGTCATGTCGGCATCTGAGGCAGACTCTACGGAGGATAGTGGCCCGAGGGAGATGGCGATCAGCGGAGGCTCTTCATCCTAGTGGACAGCTTTTTGGATTAGTTTTGTATACTTTTTGAGGGTGGGTGTATCTAGGACTGACTGTTAGGTTTACTCTTTTGTTTTTGTATGGGTAGACCTGATGTATAGGAATTTGATGATTGTATACATGTGGCTGAAGCCACCACTATGGACACCTTTGCTCTGGATGACACTATATATTTTGTAAAACTCCCATATTTTGGACAGCTTTAAATGATGATTGCATTTATGATCGATCTTGTTATTTGAAAAGAAAGCATTAGCAACTTTATTTGTAAAAGAATTTACCGACTGTACTTTATCCTTTTATTTTCACGTGACGACCTAAAGTAATGGCTGGTATATTCTTCTTTTTGAAACAGCAAAATAATTTAGAGAATTATGAGCGGTAAGAAAGAAATGACTCCGAGTAGAGTTGTGAACTGGCCATTCAGGACTTTATAGTGAGGATTTTCCTTCTAAACCTAGTTATGGTGAAAAGAGAAAGAAATGAAAAAGAAAACGAAGAAAAAAAATTATCATGGTTTTTGTTATTTAAATTATTACTATTAAACCAGTCATTAATTTAGGGACGCCACAGAGGACATGGAGGAGAAGGAAGAGGTGGTTACAACAACCACTCCAACAAATTCAACAATGGAGAAAGAAGTTGGAATCCACAAGTAACAAGAGGTCGTGGAAGAGGAAATTCATGGTCGAGGTATGACAAATCACAAATCAAGTGCTTCAATTGCAACAAGATTGGTCACTACGCATCCGAGTGTAGATTCTCGAAGAAGGTTGAAGAGAAAGCTAACTTTGTAGAAGAAAAAGGCGGAGAAGAAGAAACTTTGCTACTCGCGTGCCAAAATAAATTTGAAGAGAAAAGAAACAAGTGGTACCTCGACACTGGCGCAAGCAACCACATGTGCGGCGATAAAAGCATGTTCGTGGAGATCAATGAAGCGGCAACTGGCGATGTCTCATTTGGAGACGACTCAAAGATACCAGTCAAAGGCAAAGGTAAAATTCTCATACGTTTGAAGAATGGGAGTCATCAATTCATATCCAATGTCTACTATGTGCCTAACATGAAGAATAATATTTTGAGCTTGGGACTTATTAGAGAAAGGCTATGACATCCATTTGAAAGAACATAGTCTTTTCTTAAGAGATTGTAGACATAACTTGATTGCTAAGGTGCCTATGTCAAAGAATAGAATGTTCCTCTTGAACATTCAAAATGATGTGGCAAAGTGTCTCAAGGCTTGCTATACCGACTCTTCGTGGCTATGGCATCTACGGTTCGGGCACCTCAACTTCGACGGTCTAGAACGTTTAGCGAAGAAGGAGATGGTGAGAGGCTTGCCTAGCATCAACCACCCAGACCAACTTTGTGAAGGATGTCTAATTGGGAAGCAATTTCGTAAAAGTTTTCCAAAGGAATCAACAACAAGAGCAACAAAGTCACTAGAGCTCATACACACCGATGTCTGTGGACCAATCAAACCCAATTCATTTGGTAAGAATAAGTACTTTCTCCTCTTTATTGATGATTATTCCAGAAAAACCTGGGTTTATTTCTTGAAGGAGAAATCAAAAGTGTTTGAAAACTTTAAGAAGTTCAAAGCCCTCGTGGAGAAAGAAAGTGGTCTTTCCATCAAGGCCATGAGATCTGATCGAGGAGGAGAGTTCACTTCAAATAAGTTCAACAAATATTGTGAAGACCATGGAATCCGTCGCCTACTGACAGTGCCAAGATCGCCACAACAAAATGGAGTAGCAGAGAGAAAGAACCGGACCATACTTAACATGGTGCGAAGCATGCTCAAAAGTAAGAAGATGCCGAAGGAGTTTTAGGCTGAAGCAGTGGCATGTGCAGTTTACCTAACAAATCGTTCCCCAACAAGAAGCGTGCATGAGAAGACACCACAAGAAGCATGGAGTGGAAGGAAGCCTGGGATCTCTCACCTCAAAGTGTTTGGAAGCATTGCCTATACCCATGTTCCAGACGAAAAGAGGACAAAGCTCGATGATAAAAGTGAGAAGTACGTGTTTGTGGATTACGACTCAAGATCCAAGGGATACAAGCTCTATAATCCAAATAGTAGAAAGATCGTCATAAGTCGCGACGTGGAGTTCGACGAAGAAGATTGTTGGGATTGGAGTGTTCAAGAAGATAAGTATGATTTTCTTCCTTATTTTGAAGAAGATGATGAAATTGAACAACCAATAATAGAGGAACATATTACACCACCTGCCTCACCGACACCAAGGCTGGATGAAACAAGTTCAAGTGAGAGGACACCGCGACTAAGGAGCATTGAAGAGATTTATGAGGTAACCACAAACCTAAACGACATTAACCTCTTTTGTCTTTTTGGTGATTGTGAGCCTCTAAGCTATCAAGAAGCGGCGGAAAACATAAAGTGGAAAGACGCCATGGACGAAGAAATCAAGTCAATCACGAAGAATGATACGTGGGAACTTACTACACTTCCACGAGGACACAAAGCAATTGGAGTAAGATGGGTGCACAAGGCAAAGAAGAATGCTAAAGGAGAAGTGGAGAGATACAAAGCAAGATTGGTGGCTAAAGGCTATAGTCAAAGACAAGGAATTAACTATGATGAGGTATTTGCTCCTGAAACTATTAGATTGATCATTTCTTTGGCAGCCTAAAATAAATGGAAGATCTATCAAATGGATGTGAAGTCAGCCTTCTTGAATGGTTTTCTCGAAGAAGAAGTCTATATTGAGCAACCACTGGGCTATGAAGTAAAAGGGCAAGAAGAAAAAGTCTCGAAGTTGAAGAAGGCGTTGTACGGTCTCAAGCAAGCACCGAGAGCTTGGAATGTTCGAATCGACAAGTACTTTCTAGACAAGAATTTCATCAAGTGTCCATATGAGCATGCACTCTATATCAAAGCGCAAAGTGGAGATATTTTGATTGTGTGTTTGTATGTAGATGACTTGATCTTTACAGGGAACAATCCAAGCATGTTCGAAGAGTTCAAGAAAGATATGTCAAATGAATTTGAGATGACGGATATGGGGCTCATGGCATATTATCTCGGCATCGAAGTAAATCAAGAAGACAAAGGAATTTTCATTACCCAAGAAGGCTATGCCAAAGAAGTCCGTAAGAAGTTCAAGATGGAAGACGTCAATCCAGTTGGCACCCCGATGGAATGTGGCAGCAAGTTGAGCAAGCATGAAAAAGGAGAGAATGTAGATCCAACTCTTTACAAAAGTTTGGTTGGAAGTTTACGTTACTTGACATGTACAAGGCCGGATATTCTCTATGTTGTAGGAGTAGTAAGTCGCTACATGGAAGCTCCAACCACAACTCACTTCAAGGCGGCAAAGAGAATTCTTCGATACATCAAAGGTACAACAAATTTTGGCTTGCATTATTACTCTTCTGACAATTATAACATTGTTGGCTATACTGATAGCGATTGGAGTGGAGACTTGGATGATAGAAAGAGCACTACTGGTTTTGTGTTCTTTATGGGAGATACTGCTTTCACTTGGATGTCAAAGAAGCAACCAATAGTTACACTATCAACTTGTGAAGCCGAGTATGTCGCTGCCACATCATGCGTTTGTCATGCAATTTGGCTAAGGAACTTGTTGAAAGAGTTAAAAATGCCACAAGAAGAACCTACGGAAATATGTGTTGACAATAAATCAGCACTCGCTTTGGCAAAGAATCCAGTCTTTCATGAAAGAAGTAAGCACATCGACACCCGTTACCACTTCATAAGAGAATGCATTGAGAAGAAGGAGGTAAAGTTGAAGTATGTGATGTCTCAAGATCAAGCTGCTGACATTTTCACAAAGCCACTTAAGTTGGAAACTTTCGTGAAGTTAAGGAGTATGCTTGGAGTCACAAATCAAGTTTAAGGGGGGATGTTGAAATATAAACTTGATTTGGGCCCAAATTAATTATTTGGTTCCTTGGACTTAGTTATTTTGGGCTTAAGTAATTATGGGTCATGTTTCTAGAGAATTCTTGTAGTGTTTGGAGTGTCTAGATATTTCTTATAGTTGTAATATTCTCTAGAGTACTCTTTGGATCTCTAGAGTTGAGAACTCTCTAGAATTAGTGTGTCTAGAGTTTTCCTTAGAGTAGTATAAATAGAGATGTAATCCTACACATTTGTATCAAGCAAAAATATAAAGTTCTCTCCTCCATAAAGAATTCTCCTTCCTATCAAGTTTCTATTCAAAGTCTCCAATATTCCTAAACACTTTTCCTAAACATAAAAAGCCTTAGTTCCAACAAGGGGGTGCTGTTTTTTACGTGATTTTCACGCTGCATGCAAGCCAAATCGCCATGCACGTTGGCGATTTCACGAGGGAAGGGTACGTGGCTTCTCGCCACTGCCACTGGCAACATAGCCGGTGGTTATCGCCACCGCCATTGGTGTGTCCAGCTTGGACACATCTCGCTGGGTTGACTGGCAAGTCCAGTCTATGTATGTGCATAGGCTAGGGTTGGGCAGGCACAGGGGTGCAGGAGGCGCAGGGGTGCAGGCGCAGGAGTTGCAGAGGGAATCGCCATTGCGACTGGCGACTTCTGCTTCGGGTATCGCCACTGCTGCTGGTGATTTGCGCTTCGTGAATTATAAAGTCCCCCTCAAACGATAGCAAGCACACATTTTTCCTATAACTGGTGGCAAGAACTTTGGATTTCCTTTACGCTTGTGCTGGTGGCAAGAACCTTTGGAGAACTTTGGCCCTTCTCTTCTTGCATTTTCAATTTTGTCAAAAGTTGGTATGTTATTTATTATTTTTTGTATTTTATTTATTTAGTTGTTTGTGTTCTGATAATTAAATTAATTGTTTTAGATATTATAAAGTTTTTATATAATAGAATAGTTTTAGGTATTGTAAGTTATTAGTTTTGTATAACTTAGTTTTAGTTCTTAATTAGTTTTATATGGTAGATTAGGTTTAGTTTTAGTTTTATATATTACGTTAACTTTAGTTATCTTACATTATTAGTTTGATATGTTATGTTAATTAGTTTTAGTTCTTAGTTATCGACCATGTGACACATCCTCACGTCATTATGGACATCATAGTGAATGATTTTCATGTCTATGTTTAAATATGTTGTTGTATGTTTCTCATTTGAATTTGACACTTAATCTATCGTATGCAGTTTATTAAGGATTACTAATGGATACAGTTTATGTCGGGCATCAAACTATAATAATAAATAATGTTAAAAAAAACTAAAGTAGACAAACGAAAATAACTAATGTTACTAAGGCTTAGGGTTTAGGGTTTAGGGGTTAGGGGCTTAGGGTTAGGGTGAACAATTCTTATTGGTTGAAATGATAAATGTATTCACCTATTTTTTTATTTAATAAATTATACCTTCTGCTGGGTGAACAATTCTTACTGGTTGAATCATGTTGGTGACTTCATCGTTTGTATCAGATATACTGTCAACACTATCATCTTCGTCTAAAGACTCTTCAACGTATGAGTTAGACACAAGATAATCATCATCATCTTCATCACCATGTAAATTGCTCACATTTCTTGGCGGTTGCGCCTCATTATTAGATAAATTATTTCCACATGATGTAAGAGAATTTGCAGAATGAAACATAGAACCACCAGCCACATCCTTTTCTATGTATAATTCCAGAACTGACATTTGATCTTGTTGTTGAAAACTTTCGAGCATGGTTTCAACATCTTCGTCATCACAAATTTGCAAAGCAACATATTTTCCAGAAACTAAAAATCTACAACTGACAGCATAAATAATTTTATTATTTTCTAACTTTACCTTATCTCCAATTTTTTTTTTCAAAGCATTTAAACTAATTCTACGTTTAAAATGAATCGCTTCTTTACTGCCTTCAAATATTACACCATCATTCTCTTCATATACCCTTCCAATGAAATACAACACTGTTATAACCGAATTCATGATATACCTACAAAAACAATATTTTAAATAATTAATCATAATAATAATAAATTCAAAATAAAAAAATCTAATCACAAAAAGTCTCTTTACTGGAACTTCACATTAAAACTTTATTCTAAAAAAAATTATTAACTTCAAATAGATAAGATGACAGAGACTTAAAAAACTTGAACGATTTCAAGGTAGTAATTTTAAAGGCAAAATAAACCGTCAACAAAGTTACTATTATAAATAATTAATCTTAACAATAATAACTTAAAAATAAAAAAGGTAATTAAAAAATTACTACCAATAGATTAAAATAAATATGATGCCAGAAACTTAAAAGTAAAAATTTAAAAAGGCAGAACAAAGCAACGCTTTCAAAGTAGACATTTTAATTACATTACAAAGCATCAACGAAGTTATTATTATAAAGGCACACAAACAAAGCATCAACACCAAACTAATCTAATTAAAAAAATACTACACACTTCACATTGAAAATTTTTTCCGGACTCAAAATACTTACTTCAAATAAATATGATGCCAAAAAATTTTTTGATTTTAAACACGGTTGATGTTGACGGCTCGTAAATTTCTAACACACACGAACAAACCATGAACACCAAGCTAATCTAATTAAAAAAATACTGCAACTTCATATTAAATTTTTTTTTCCGCACTCAAAATACTTACTTCAAATAAATATGATGCCACAAATTTTTTTGATTTTAAACACAGTTGAAAGTAGAAGGCTCATCAATTTTTAACACACTAACAAAGCATCAACACCAACCTAATCTAATTAAAAAAAATACTAGAAAATTGATATTCAAAATTTTTTCCGGACTTAAAATATTTTCTTCAAATAAATATGATGACACAATTTTTTTTTTATTTTAAACAAACTTTTAGTTCAACCCTCACAAATTTTTAACACACACGAACAAAGCATCAAATATAAAGCTAATTTAAATAAAAAATAATAATAAAAACTTCACATTCAAACTTTATTCTGACCACAAAAAAACTACTTCAAAAAATAAATTTCATGCCACACACAATTGTTTGATTGCGAACTTCAAACCTTCAAGGCTGAGAAACTTTAAACTTGAAGAAGGAAAGGTTCAACAATTTTCAAAAACGCAGAGCAAGCAATTTTAAAAACACACAGAAAAGCAAGCAATTTTAAAAATGCTATTTAAAGTTGCATGATCTCGCCAGCACCAATGGCTATATCCATATTGCATGATCTCGCCAACACCACTTGCTATATCCATTGACACCGTCTAAAGCACTGCCATTTGAAAAAAGCACTGTTATCTGAAATCTGAAAAGTTTGGAAAGTCGTGGCCTAGCCTGCTGCAAATCGCCAGTCAAACTGGCTAGACCCCTTGCATGGCCAAATCACTAATGGCACTAGCGACACCACTGCATTCTGCCAATGGCAGTGGCGTTTTCGTCACGTGTCGCAGCCAGGGCAAACTCACCAATGAAATTAGTTTGTAAAAGCAGCCCCATTAGGGCAATTTGCCCACCCTCATACTTACATGGATGCTTGTTAAGAACATATCCACGAGTTATATATATATATATATATATATATATATATATATATATATATATATATATATTATTTTGTATCAAAGACTTGGCCATAAAGTCATAGTGTTAAAGCAATAAGAAAAAAAATAGAGTAGAAGGACATTTGAAGGCAAAAATAAATCCACCTTACTTGGCATCACAATTTTTAATTAGCTTTGTTAGGAATAGAAATAAAAATCACTTTGCTCTTTTTTATAGGCTCACGTGGTTGACTTGCCTGAAAACGTTTGATCAATTAATTATTTTTAAGAAAAATGTCTTACTGACCAATATTTAGGACATTGGTTAAAAAATTGAAAAGAAAAAATATTTTGTGTAAAGATACATAAGATTGTGTAAAAAAAATCTTAAACAACATCATTTTACACATCTTAATAATTTTTTCTTTTTAATTCTTTGACTAGAGTCCTCAGTAACATTTATCTTTTAAAAATAGGCAAAGAAAACTTGTTAAGTGCATTCTAATCACATAAAAAGCATGCACACTTGCCAATAAAGGGCTTGTCAAGACACATTTATCCCCTAATCCTACTCAATACATAACTAATGTCAAGTAAAAGCTGAGAAACCTACACACATCCACTGTTTTGTTCCCAAGTTTTGCACGCCCCCACAAACCCATTTGTCTGACATCATACAACTGATGAATATAAGGTACTTCCTGTAACCATGATCAGCATCACAACCTTTTGCACTAGTAGTATGAGAGACTAACAGTCCATCTCCACCGCAATGTTCCACACACCTGACAACTCTGCCAAATCGAGTGAAGCAGTAAAATATGCATCATTTCAAGCACTTCATGAATCTCGAAGTCATGTAGATGACAAGAAAGTCACCTCAATGGTTTCGCCATCATCATCACGACTGATGTTGCGACCCAGGTCATCTCGGGTGACACTTGACCTCTTGTCCATCATGGAGGAGCCTGTGACAACAATCCGAATTTTGGGTATTGAGATTCAACCTTACCTCCCACCACCACCTGGGTCTGTCCGAATTTTGGGTGTTGAGCTTCGACCTTACCTTCCACCACCTGGGCCATTGTTGGAACTTGACGCTCCTATATCCAATGCAAACATGAAGCCACAACCCTCATAATTGGTCTACCCTGTTCCGAGAAGGAAGCAATTCGGATGGCAGAGCTGGATTTGAGTTTGAAGATTTAGGGAATTTCGTGTCTAAGGTTTTCAATCGAGTTTGCTTGAGACTTAATTGAGTTTCTACATTCTGTTTGTTTTTCTAATTTATGTTTCACAAGGCCTTGTGAATTTAGTCCAAGCTAATTCAAGTTGGTCATAGGTCGTGGTTAGTCTGGTAGTTGGTCGTGGATTTTCAATAATAATTATGTCCTTTGAAATGAATTTCAATCGATTAATTAATATGGTTTGGTAGTTGGTCATGTGTGTTAAAATCTGCTAGTTCTTTAATTTTGTTTTTCTTCACATTGGTAAATTCACTAAATTGTAAGAAAAATTATACGTATTCCCTTACCCAAAAACAGGTTTAATCCCAAATGGTACATATCCTAATTAAAATTAAAAATGGTATACGACCAAGCTTTAGAATTTGGATCGCTGATGGACATATGAGAGAATAGAACTAACACATACGCAATTTTTTTCTTTCACATTAGAAAAACGACAACTTTCTGTGTCCTAGGAATAGTAACGTATTTAATTTACAGCATTTTTTATGAGAAGTTAAGTTTTAGGCTACCAGAACATGACAGAAGTCTATTCAAACGGTTATAATGTCCAGAAAAGAAATCATTAAATACTAAGATGGTTTCCTTTTGTTTGGTGCTACATCATTTTTCCATTAAATGCCCCAATGAGCCTTTGGTCACAACATACACTTCTGATTCTGGTTGCTGCCTAAGTAAAGATGGCTTCTTCTTTGTTGTATGAGGAATCACAAGGAATCAGAACCTTAAGCTCTGGGCTGCTGAATTCTTTTTCTCAAAACTGAAACACAAATGGGGTAAATATATAGTAAATCTAACATCTGCAAGAAGTCTGAATTTTACGTTGCAGTCTTTTACCAAAATAAAATTAGCGTCAATCAGTCTTTTCCTTGCAAATATATTACTGAATTGTATCTTTAAAGACTTCTATTTGAATCAATTATTATCTTATATCAAATATGGTTTGTCAAATCTTTTTGAGAAAAAAAAGCTAGGAATGAGTGCAGTAACCATCTTCCAAGTCCCAGACGAGGACCTTCCTATCAACTCCACTAGTGTTGGAAACTTAGATAATAGCAAGTGCTAGTGACTAAAGGGAAGAAGAAAAGATCATAGAATATGCAAGGAAAAAAAGAAAATCCCCTACTAATTTCTTTCATGAGATAAAAAAAAGGCATATGAAAATGAATGGGAATCGATAAAGGTTTTTTCTACGATAAAGACATTCTGCTAATCCTGCTTATAGGAACCCATCCCTTTTTTGTTATAAGGTCAACTTCTTTCATTATTATATATATGAGAATAAGGGCTAATAACAGATGATAAAAGAAAAAATTCAACCAATATATAACTGAGGTATTTGTGTGACCTTAATAACCTGGGATATCGTTGGAGTTATACTTTGTTCTATCCCCAATCATCTTAGAAGAAATTATATTGTTCTTGGCTTTTTAAAGTATAATATATGCTAAATATATAATGACTCTTTCATTTGGAAAAACTATAAAATGTAGTATTTCTATGTTCAAGTCCTGATAAATTTTTTTTATTACATTTGTTCATCAATGGCATTATTTCTTTTTATTTCCATTCATCATGAGATTTTTAGAGGATTTGTGTTACTCTCCTTGTCATAGTGGAACCACATTGCTTTCATTCCATTTACTTATAGTTCTACAATTGATTTGATCCTGCAGACCTGCACTTTTGCATAGCACATATACCATGACATTTTGTGTAGTTCAATTTTTAACATAACGACTTCTATTAGATTTTAGTTTAACCCCTGCGATAGAATTGGTACAAATGTGTTATGCCATTATTAGTCATTCATTAGACTTTTCTCTCTGCCCAACTATAAACATTTTTCTTATCAATGACATGGAACTTTATAGTAATAATATAACTGGGGAAATCCCAGTCAAGCTTGGAAGTTTGATAAACTTGGTGAACTTGGATCTTTACATGAATGACATTGTGGCTGAAACAGTGAATCTATAGTTGTAGACAGATTTTTGAAACGTTGTTCTGTTGACTTTTTTCATTTTAATTTAATTCATTTTACTAAGCCTGGTATTATTAAAATTTAAAACTAAAACTCTTACAAGTTAATTATAAACTTTCTCTAGTTTACTTTGAAGTGGTAATGCTCTATCATACAACCCCTTTACTTTCATTTTTGTCCTTTTGTGTCATCATTTTGCTTAGCGAAATTCTTGCTTAGTTGATATTAGTCACTGGATTAAGATTGCATGCCTTCAAAGATCATATTTATTACTACCGTGGCTAGAAGAAGCAAACTTGTGTGACATGGAATGTTTGGGTTATGATTTGATTTACCTTTTATTATGAGCCTTGGTCTACTAAAAATTGCTTCTTTGTTCTTTGTTTCTTTTATTTTAATACCAGATTGTGGAGGTGTGGAGTATGCAAGAAATAATGGTATCCTAGTTATATTGTTTCCTAAAACAAAGGATTAATCCAATGGATTATCTCCTAGTGACCTTGTTGATACACTAAAGTCAGATTATTTACTTCATTTTCTGCAATTGTATTTAACTTTACGTGGTTACGTTATTAACCTATAATACTATTCCAATTGTACACTAAAGTCACTTTACGTGGATCATCTCATTTTTAACCTATAATACATTATTATCCTATAAAAACAAAAAGACTATCCTTGGAGCCACGGATAGAGCTACTAGTTGCAAGAAACAAAGCAAACGACGGGTAACTCATATTTATTTTAGAAATTCTGTTATTCTTGTTTTTGTTGTCTAGGGAGTGTATTTTTATTATCATGGATAGTCTGTAACTATGCTAATTTCTATTGATTTTTTGTCTTCCTACTTCCTAATGATTTATAAAAATAGAAGACTATCCTTGGAGCCATTAATAGGACAAGTATCTAAGTTCAACTACTGAATTCCATAGATGGCAGAGAGGTGAGCTAAATATTTAGCAGCTCTATTAGACATGATTGTTATGATTACTACTTAGGGTCTAAAAATGATTAATTCAATTTATGATGGCTGACCTTTTTCTGCTATTTCATGTTATGATTATTACTTAACTAAGTTCAACCATTTGGTTTTATTTGTGAACAGAGAAACATCATTAGAAGATAAGTATTCAATTCAATCATATGATTTTGTTTTCTTGATTTGAGAATGTGTTCTCTTAATCATAAGATTTGAAAGAAAAGGAGAAATTAAGAGTGTATGGACCTTTTTTCTAAGAGTATAAAGAACTTTGAAATTGCAATCAGCTTATGTTATTATGATGTTAGGTATCAACTTAGAAAGCACATTTTAAATTTATTATATCATATGGAAACTTCTATTTTTTGTTGCATAATTGTGTTTAAGCTTGGCAATCTGTTTTTTAAAAATTGTAAGGGTACTTGATACAGTGAATACATGATGAACTGCTCCCAATAGCAAATAGAACTATTTTTTGCCTCTTGTTCAAGTCAATTTTCTGGTAGTGCACTTGATTTGCTTGAGCTCTTGTTTCATAAAGTATGATTCTTCTGCTTTTGTCATCCTACGTACCTTTTTCTTGGTGTTGAACTAAGCTATTCTTATTCAGGTATTTTAATGGAAAGTGCTCATTACTAGATGAGTTCCTATCTTAATTTGACAAAGCAGGATCTAAACTTCTGATTTGGGAACTTCTTCTATACTTGATGGATCAGCAAGAGTATATAATTAGATTTGCCAGCTGATGTACATGTACAAGTGGAGAAAAGCATTTACATATGTTACTCTATGCTACTATATAGAGATGCTTGCTCTTACTACTATTTTCACGTGAGGTGGTCATGCAAAGGGAGAATATCATAAAGACTATAAATATATTTCGATTTTAGACGCCTAAGAAAAATTCATTTAATGTCATTGTTTCATTTTAATGCCATTGTTTCATGAGAAAGAAAACCCCATATATATCTGGCTTATGCTTGCATAGTGAACAACATTTAATGCCATTATTTCATTTTAATAGTGTAGATCTTACCTGACATTTATATATAAAATTTTCTTTTTTGATATTGTTATGACATCATTTAGTTAACTATTTGTAAATGTAATAGTAATTCCAATATAAATATACATTGTATCACTAAAACTGCTTGGGACTGGTTATGTTTTGAAGGATAAATTATCTTTTTAATCCATAAATTACTTAAATTTTTTGGTTTTAGTCCCTAAACTTGTCAAGTCTATTATTGGTCCCTTAACTTTTTGTTCATCCTTAATTTTAGTCCTTTAATATTTTTCCATCGTTACTTGTAATCCTTTTAAGGGACTAAAAGTAAGAACGGAAAAAAAAATTAAGGGACTAAACATCAAAGACGAAACAAAAAGTTAAAGACTAAAAATTTGATTAAAAAAGTTTGGGGGACTAAAAACAAAATTTTTAAAAAGTTTAAGGACTAAAAGATAGTAAATCCTACTTTGAATTACAGGTTGAGTTTATTGTAAGAACCAAAAAAACATTTTAATAAAATGACAATTTACATCGATTTTGTCAAAATTGATATTGAAATGTGTTATACAAGATTGATATGTGCTATACAACATCGGTTTTAACCAAAATCAATGTGGCATAATACATTTCAACATCGTTTTTGACAAATCCAATATCGTATAGCACATTCAACATCTGTTTTACTAAAATGGATGTTGTATATGATTTTTAACATCAGTCTATAGAAATCACTTTACATATTATACAGTTTTGACCACAAATTAGTAGGGGTGGTCATAGTTTGGTCATTTAAATAACTACTTATAATTTGATATAACTGGTTATTGATTTTAAAAACTGGTTTGATAAGCGTTTTTTGAATATACTTTCTTTGGTCTGAAATATACAGAAAAACAAAAACTTTTTTCATGGTCTCAAATATAAGAAAATTAAAACTAACTTTACCTTATTTAATGATGTTATCTTTAAAATATCTTTCATTTAATGGAGATGTTAGTTTCAATGACTTTTTCTCATCTTGATATCAAACTCCAATGAAGGGTAAATTGAAAAAATATAAATTTAATTGAAATTTATGCAATTAAATGTGGTTAACTAACTTTCTTATTAGTGTATCATTTTTTTCTTATATTTGAGACTAGAGATAATAATTAATTATTTGAAATAAAAATAAATTATATCTAGATAAGTTATATAACCGGTTAAGGATAAATATAAAAATAAGTAATTTGAAATAGTCATTTCTATAAAATTAGTTATAGTTTTATAACTACTTTATTATTATTATTATTATTATTATTATTATTATTATGAAAGCAGGAAAAAAGTAGATCGAATATGGGCATTTGAGGGGAACAATTAATCCCTCTTATTTGGTATCACTAATTTTATTAGCATTGTCATACACTTTTTTTTTTTAAATAGGAAAAGAATTTTTTATGAAAACATTCTGATCTTATTTCATGATGTGCAACGATTTACAACAGGCAGCCAAATTATAACATTTACACATGTCCCAGTCCCACAAATAAGATACAAAGCATTCCCATCTGTCAATACAATTGGTTTGTCAAGTTACATTAATTTATCCCCAAATACTTCTTAATTAATAACTAATATGTCAAGCAAAAGTAGCTATATATATGACAATAAAAGGTTGTTTTGAGTGACTAGAACCCCAAACACATCCACTGCTCTTTTGCCAAGTTTGCACTCCCAACACATTAAGTTTGTAGCACTTGTAGTTTGAGAATCCATCACAACCAAAATGACTGACGACAACTCTACCACGTTGAGTGAAACCATAAAGTTAATACTTTTAGACGACCATAGTGTCACTTCTGTGTTGTCATCACCATCACTGTTAGAACAAAGGATGAAAGTTTGAAAAAAAAAAGGAAAAAAAAGAAGAAAAAAAAAGCTTCAAGTCCCACATCGCTCAGGATAAACACTTGAATAGTGTTTCACTCCCTATATATAGAGAGCTCGTTTCTTCATTTTTCCTTGTCCCAGTTGAGAAGCATTTCCTCAACTTTTCTTTCTCCCTCCCATTTTTCAGTCGATGCATTTCCGGCAAACTTCTCCCTCTTTCTTTCTGTCGCTCTATAATTTCGGTTGGCTATAAGAGTGACTTTTTAAGTCCTATTTTTGGTTGGCTATAAGAGTGACTTTTTAAGTCATATTTTCGGTTGGCTATAATAGTGACTTTTCAAGTCATATTTTCGGGTGGCTTTAGAGTGACTTTTTAAGTCATACAAGAGGGTGTAATTCTAGAAAGCTTCCCTCAGTGCAGTGGGAATCTCATACAGTGATCTGGGCTGTTTTATCCTAGGGACTTCATGGTTGATAGTCTGCTTGCACAATTTTTGGCAGTGCCACAAAACGTCTTAAAGAAAGCGACATTGTCCACGACTCAGCTAGTAATTTTTTCGGTTTGCCATAAACTATTGTTACAACAATCACCACTAACGTGATCGCTCAAGCTACCTCACATGACCTTGGACCTCCTGTTCGTCATGGACAGGCCTGTCACATGCAACATTCTAGATCAGGGTGTTGAGCCTCAATATAACCTGTTGCATGTTGATGGATGGGCTGTTGGACAGGAGGGTGAAGCCCCACTGCCTAGGTCATTGTTGACACTCGGCTTGCATGTATCTGATGCCGAAGTAGAACTCACTACTCTTATACTCGGACCACCGGGTTCGGAGAAGGAAGCAATCGAGAAGGCAAAGCTGGATTTGCATTTGAAAATCTAGAACATCTTCTAGTGGTTGGTCTGGTCTAGTTGTCATGTGTTTTACAATGAATTTTAATCAATTCGTCTATCTAGCTAGCTAGTTTCTTATTGGTAAATTGAAAGAACAGTGATATCAAATTCCATTTCTCAGAAGGATAAATTAAAATGACATGTGCATTATATGACCATGGTTTGGATTGGACTGCACCCGTATCTGAAATGGTGGGTGCTAATGGACATAAGAATATTTCATTTCACACTATACGAATTTGCACTCTCCAACATTTTTCTATTTCATTATACTTCAGGTCCAGAGAGAGAGAAACAAACATATATTCATTTTTCATTCCATGAACTTGAATTGTGTAGACTAAGATTTGAGCAAAGCTGCAAATATATTAAAAAAGGTCTTAATTTTTTTCTTTAACAATAGAAAAATGATAGTTTTATATTATGTTTCCTAGGAACAGTAATTTAGTTGACAGAATATTTACACAAACAGAAAATCACAGTCATCAATTTAAATGGTTGAGAGAAGAACTGATAAAATATTCAGAAAACTACGGGAAAAAAAGAAAGTAATATTCGCACAATTTTTTACTATTGCAATTGTCATCAATATTTAATGAAATAATAAATTATATGAAAGACATTTAAATAGGGGCATTTGTGGGAAGCAATTAATGCCATTATTTGAAATCATTTTTCTTTTATTGCAATTTGTTTGTGAAAAAAAAACTTCCTTTTCATTTATTATAATTCTATCACTGGTTTGGTAACTCTGGTTAATTAGTACAAGGTGGCAATGTCAAAATGTCATCATGATCAACCTCACATGTTTGGTAACCATAGTTTAGAAATATATGTCAGTTTAATCTTTGATTTTATTATTTTTGGACTCCTGATTTTGTAAATCTTTTTGATATAAAAATGAAATTAATACTACTAGAAAAGCGATTTCAACATTGGTGGGAAAAACACATTTTACATCGGTGGTCAACCGATGTTGAATAGGTTGTTGTTGAAAGTTAAAAGTTTCAACATCGGTCCTCCAACCACCGTTGTAGAAAGACAACATTTTTCCACATCGGTGCTTACTTAGGAAACGATGTAAAAATTAGACCTTCTACATCAGTGTTATCATAGAAAACGATGTAAAATAGTGTTTTTCCACATTGGTGCTGAGTTAAGAAACGATGTAGAAGTTAGACCTTCTACATCGGTGTTATGATAGAAAATGATGTAAAATAGCGGTTTTCCACATTGGTGCTCAGTTAAAAAACGATGTAGAAGTTAGACCTTCTACATCGGTGGTCAGTTAAGAAATGATGTTTCTACATCAGTGTTATCATAAGAAACGATGTAAAATAGTGATTTTCACATCGGTGCTCAGTTAAAAAACGATGTTAAAGATTTAATAGCCTGCAATTAAAAATTGATTAATTAATGATCATTTTTTATATTTTCAATCTTATCAGTATTGCTAATAATCAATAAATGGTGTTATATAATATGAAAATTAGTATTTATAATTAAATATTTAAATAAATATAAATGGTAAAATTTATTTAATAAATAAATATTTAAATGATAGATTAAATAAAAATAAGAGATTTATGTATTATTTATATTTAATCTATCATTTAAATATTAAGAAAATAAATTTTACTATTAATTACAACAAATTAAGAAAACTTAATTTTACTATTAATTACAGCAGTTAAGGAAACAAAGATCTACAAAAAGAGACGAGACACATTCATTCAACAAGATTTATATAATTCAGTCTGATAAACATAGAATACAATTTTTATTCTCTGAAATTTACACAACATAAAACAGAACAAACAAAAATGCCAATTTTTATTCTCTTAAATGGTGATGACATATCTAGAGGACTACAAACCCATCAAGGTGGCATAGCATGTTGATATCTTGGGCAAAACAATCACGCAGAGGAAGCACAACAAGAACTTCCCATCTAGCATCAAGATACTGTATATCTGCATGTAGTGAGTATCCTTGACCTTGTTGAAACAAATGACCATTCCCAAGATTCATAGATAAGGTCATAAGTAATACTACACAGAATAAGCAACACAATTAGATTTCATCGAGAGACAAGAGCAATCTGGACACAAATCCTAAAATCCACATGACTTATGGAAGGAAGCTGGCCTAGTTAAGCAAAATAAATAAGGCATCTTCAACATATCAGATATAGAAGCAGAGTTCTAGATAAAAAAGGATATGAAATGACATTAAACAGTTAAAATAAAATTATATTAATCCCTGAGCCCAAGCCGCACCTAATCACTTTTTTTTCCAAGAAAAAAAGGACATAAACTTACTACTGAGTAAAACTTTTACATTTGTCTTTTAGTGGTTTTATTTTAACCCCCACAACTGTGATAATGTCCACGGGCCTATTAATCTTTGTGCAGGACCCAACATTACCCACAAAACCTAGAGAAACATACAACACAACAGGGACATTATGAATAGCACTTGTACACTAGTAGCAATGGCACGGTTATATAACTTTATAGTTCCTTAATATAAGCTGACTTAGTCAACCACTCAACCATGTTTTATCTATATTTGTATGTGTGTTTATAACACAGTTACGTACAAACTACTTGTATCAACTTAAAACAAGTGAACAGAAATTAGTAACAAGTAATACCAGAGACTCAATTGCCACACTCTTGCTAACAAGATCTGTCGTGGTGATTGCCACAGTAGCAGAATCTGCCCCGTATGCAAGCTAATAAGATTTGATGAACAAAGGATTGAAAAGTAGACACAGCAAGTGTTGTTCAGAGCTATATACTTTTCAAGGATTAAGAAACTAAAATGGTGAAAGGAAGGCAAAAAGAAAACTACACAAATACAAAGGTCATATTATATTCACACAAAAAAAATGTCAGTTCCCTGACATGATTGCATGCCAATTATACAAATTGAGAGTAAATCCCACTTTAGTTTTTAACATTTAAGTACATGTCAGTTTAATCTTTGATTTTATTATTTTTGGACTCCTGATTTTGTAAATCTTATTGATATAAAAATGAAATTAAAAAAGACTACACTAATTTTACGAATAATAAAGTAATGAATTATAAAATAGAGTATGGTAAAGTTGTTATAAAGTTTACCTGTATCAATGTTACTGATGACTGTATTTTCACCAAATCTTCCCTTTTGCCATGTTGTGTTCCCTTTTGCCAATGTTACTAATTTTACCATATATTTATCATTAATTATTTTTAGATTAAATTATCCTTAATTAATTGTTATGAAAAATAATTAGAAGACAGACAAATGTATTAATAATGATAGGGGTAGTTTTAAAAATACAAATTTAATTATTTTGATACAACTTTAAGACAATTATACTTCACTGAATGAAACTGTAAAATCAACATTATTTCCAGCATGATATCAAGATTTCCCAAGTCGTGTAGTCCTAGATGACCAGAAAGTTACCTCAATATGGTGTCACTAGACACCATTACCACTCATGTGATCATGAGAGTCATTTGTGCTTGTCAATTAATTAAAGCCTACATTTTTACTTGCACTAATAGAAATTAACTAATTTTAATGAATTCTTTTGTAAGAATAACAAACTAATTAAGCTCAGGTTAAGTAGAGTTGTTATGAGTCTTCATCCCTCTTTAGGATACTTTTAGAATCTCAAATGAGAAATCAAAAGAAAACCAAGTTAGCTAAAAAAATGAATAAATTAAAATTATAGGTTAAGTAATTTCTATTGCTTTTATTTATTTAATATAAATGTGCATGACAATATTTGTAGAACTTTGTAATTAATAAATAAGGCATTTGGAGGATTATCTGATAATTCTTCATCATTTAGTTTTCTTTATTTTCAAATACTTATACAAAAGTCATGTTTATATTTAACCATCTTTTCTTGTCCATATTCCTCCATTTTATGACCCAACTTGGGTGCTTTATGTTGTGATGGGTGGAAAAATTTTAATATATTATTTTACTTATAAGTTTTTTTAACTGAGTTATATACTAGACTTTCAATCGATGCTCTTGTGACAAATATAACACCAAATTCATCCTAGATAAAAGTAAATGACATATGTGGTCCCTGAATATAAATTTGTTCCATTAAGTCAATCCTCTAGTTAGTCTCTATTATGATTTTTTTTTTCGTCTAGACCATAGATATCCTCCATTGGAAGCCATGTTGTTAAAATCAAGTAAAACCACTATCAACAACAAAACTATCCCTCCATGCATTTAACACAACTGGATAACCTCATATTGTAAGTAGGGAAGACAATTGGGAGGGTATGGGCAGTAATCTTCCCACACACCCTCATAGACCAATTGATCTAATGGGGGTAGTTTTACAAACTATTTCTCCATATAGGTCTGTTTTGAAAGATATTACGCGGGGGTGCTGTTTTTTACGTGATTTTCACGCTGCATGCAAGCCAAATCGCCATGCACGCTGGCGATTTCACGAGGGAAGGGTACGTGGCTTCTCGCCACTGCCACTGGCAACATAGCCGGTGGTTTTCGCCACCTCCATTGGTGAGTCCTACGTGGACACATCTCGCTGGGTTGACTGGTGAGTCCAGTCTACGTATGTGCATAGGCTAGGGTTGGGCAGGCACAGGGGTGCAGGAGGCGCAGGAGTTGCAGAGGGAATCACCATTGTGACTAGCGATTTGCGCTTCGGGTATCGCCACTGCTGCTGGCGATTTGCGCTTCGTGAATTATAAAGCCCCCCTCAAAAAATAGCAAGCACACATTTTTCCTATAACTGGTGGCAAGAACTTTGAATTTCCTTTACGCTTGTGCTGGTGGCAAGAACCTTTGGAGAACTTTGGCCCTTCTCTTCTTGCATTTTCGGTTTTGTCAAAAGTTGGTATGTTATTTATTATTTTTTTTATTTTATTTATTTAGTTGTTTGTGTTCTGATAATTAAATTAATTGTTTTAGATATTATAAAGTTTTTATATAATAGAATAGATTTAGGTATTGTAAGTTATTAGTTTTGTATAACTTAGTTTTAGTTCTTAGTTTTATATGGTAGATTAGGTTTAGTTTTAGTTTTATATATTACGTTAACTTTAGTTATCGTATGTTATTAGTTTGATATGTTATGTTAATTAGTTTTAGTTCTTAGAATGCAATAACTAATTCCAGGTGTCCTTCGCAACCCTTGAATATTCATGGCATAACGCTGAAAGGCAAACAAGATGAAAATTGGGAGCAACTGTTCACCCCAATGATCGGTCAATGGAACAAGCAAGTTGATTTTAGGGTCGACGGTTATCCTCGATAAGAGGGCTTATTAAACTTTAACTCCAACTACACGGTCTTTGGTATAAGCAAAAAACAAAGATGTTTGTTGACCAAAAAAATGCAAACACAGCTACATTAGCATTTTTTTGTTTTTTGAATATTTAACTTCAATTTTTTTTAAATCATGTCCATTAATTTGCTCACCCTAATAATTGTGTGCTGAAGTTGCAGAGACATTACAATACATGGTGTCTCCTCAAGGGAGGAATACATGGACAGATGATGATCTCGTGCCTTATGTGGAGAAAATAACAATTTTATCGAAAGAGCAAGAGAGAATCACTGAGCCTGTGTCACATGGTCCAGCATCAGAGCATCAATTTCCAGCACAAGAGTTTCACATTCTCTAGTCAAGTGTTGAAACTCAAGGCATAGGCAGGCGAAGGGTGGTTGTTGAAGCGGAAGAATATTCCCAACAAATGGCGGAGCGTGGCCATGGAATGTATTACACACCACCAACATTTTCTCAGTATCCAACACAGATGTATCAGTATCCTTTCAAAGGTCATCACACAGATATTTATGCAAGCAAACACTCGTTTGGTGGTGTTGCGGAAACACATCTTCATTTTTCATGGCCAACTATGACCCCTTCACAGCAACATGATGCCCCAATTCCAACACCTAACGCCCCATTAGGTACGCAATGGAATGTACCCAGAGCAATAGCTGATATAGGTGACTTATTAGGTGCTGATTTGCGTCACCAATTTTCTGCTGAGACTGACCAAGTAGAAACGGGGAGACATCGGGATAGAAGAAATCCTAATCGCCAAGCGCAACGATGGGATCGATCATGTGACACATCCTCACGTCATCACAGATATCATAATGAATGATTATCATGTCTCTGTTTAAATATGTTGTTGTATGTTTCTCATTTGAATTTGACACTTAATCTATCGTATGCAGTTTATTAAGGATTACTAATGGATACAGTTTATGTCGCACATCAAACTATAATAATAAATAATGTTAAAAAAAAGCTAAAGTAGACAAACGAAAATAACTAATGTTACTAAGGCTTAGGGTTTAGGGTTTAGGGGTTAGAGGCTTAGGGTTAGGGTGAACAATTCTTACTGGTTGAAATGATAAATGTATTCACCTATTTTTTATTTAATAAATTATACCTTCTGCTGGGTGAACAATTCTTACTGGTTGAATCATGTCGGTGACTTCATCATCTGTATCAGATATACCGTCAACACTATCATCTTCGTCTAAAGACTCTTCAACGTATGAGTTAGACACAAGATAATCATCATCATCATCTTCATCACCATGTAAATTGCTCACATTTCTTGGCGGTTGCGCCTCATTATTAGATAAATTATTTCCACATGATGTAAGAGAATTTGCAGAATGAAACATAGAACCACCAGCCACATCCTTTTCTATGTATAATTCCAGATCTGACATTTGATCTTGTTGTTGAAAACTTTCGAGTATGGTTTCAACATCTTCGTCATCACAAATTTCCAAAGCAACATATTTTCCAGAAACTAAAAATCTACAACTGATAGCAGAAATAATTTTATTATTTTCTAACTTTACCTTATCTCCAATTTTTTTTCAAAGCATTGAAACTAATTCTACGTTTAATCTGAATCGCTTTTTTACTGCCTTCAAATATTACAGCATCATTCTCTTCATATACCCTTCCATTGAAATAAAACACTGTTATAACCGAATTCATGATGTACCTACAAAAACAATATTTTAAATAATTAATCATAATAATAATAAATTCAAAATAAAAAAATCTAATCACAAAAAGCCTCTTTACTGGAACTTCACATTAAAACTGTATTCTAAAAAAAATTATTAACTTCAAATAGATATATAGACTTAAAAAACTTGAACGATTTCAAGGTAGTAATTTTAAAGGCAAAATAAACCATCAATGAAGTTACTATTATAAATAATTAATCTTAACAATAATAAGTTAAAAATAAAAAAAGGTAATTAAAAAATTACTACCAATAGATTAAAATAAATATGATGCCAGAAACTTAAAAGTAAAAATTTAAAAAGGCAGAACAAAGCAACGCTTTCAAAGTAGACATTTTAATTACATTACAAAGCATCAACACCGAACTAATCTAATTAAAAAAATACTACACACTTCACATTGAAATTTTTTTCCCCAGACTCAAAATACTTACTTCAAATATATATGATGTCAAAAAAAATTTTGATTTTAAACACGGTTGAAGTTGACGGCTCGTAAATTTTTAACACACACGAACAAACCATGAACACCAAGCTAATCTAATTAAAAAAATACTACAACTTCAGATTAAAATTTTTTTCCGCACTCAAAATACTTACTTCTAATAAATATGATGCCACAAAATTTTTTGATTTTAAACACAGTTGAAAGTAGAAGGCTCATCAATTTTTAACACACTAACAAAGCATCAACACCAACCTAATCTAATTAAAAAAAAATACTAGAAACTTCTTATTCAAAATTTTTTCCGGACTCAAAATATTTTCTTCAAATAAATATGATGACACAATTTTTTTTTATTTTAAAAAAACTTTTAGTTCAACCCTTACAAATTTTTAACACACACGAACAAAGCATCAAATATAAAGCTAATTTAATTAAAAAATAATAATAAAAACTTCACATTCAAACTTTATTCCGACCTCAAAAAAATTACTTCAAAAAATAAATTTCATGCCACACACAATTGTTTGATTGCGAACTTCAAACCGTCAAGGCTGAGAAACTTTAAACTTGAAGAAGGAAAGGTTCAACAATTTTCAAAAACGCAGAGCAAGCAATTTTAAAAACGCACAGGAAAGCAAGCAATTTTAAAAATGCTATTTAAAGTTGCATGATCTTGCCAGCACCAATGGCTATATCCATATTGCATGATCTCGCCAACACCACTTGCTATATCCATTGACACCGTCTAAAGCACGGCCATTTGAAAAAAACACTGCCATCTGAAATCTGAAAAGTTTGGAAAGCCGTGCCCTAGCCTACTGCAAATCGCAAGTCAAACTGGCTGGAACCCTTGCATGGCCAAATCGCTAATGGCACTGGCGACACCACTGCATTCTGCCAATGGCAGTGGCATTTTTGCCACGTGTCGCAGCTAGGGCAAACTCGCCAATGAAACTGTTGGTTTGCATGCATTTTACGTACCAAAACAGCCCCATGTTGGAAATTCTTTTAAAAGAGACCCATTGGAGGAATTAGTTTGTAAAAGCAGCCCCATTAGGGCAATTTGCCCACCCTCATACTTACATGGATGCTTGTTAAGAAGATATCCACGAGTTATATATATATATATATATATATATATATATATATATATATATATATATATATATATATTATTTTATATCAAAGACTTGGCCATAAAGTCATAGTGTTAAAGCAATAAGAAAAAAAATAGAGTAGAAGGACATTTGAAGGCAAAAATAAATCCACCTTACTTGGCATCACTATTTTTAATTAGCTTTGTTAGGAATAGAAATAAAAATCACTTTGCTCTTTTTTATAGGCTCACGTGATTGACTTGCCTGAAAACGTTTGATCAATTAATTATTTTTACGAAAAATGTCTTACTGACCAATCTTTAGGACATTGGTTAAAAAATTGAAAAGAAAAAATATTTTGTGTAAAGATACATAAGATTGTGTAAAAAAAATCTTAAACAACATCATTTTACACATCTTAATAATTTTTTCTTTTTAATTCTTTGACTAGTGTCCTCAGTAACATTTATCTTTTAAAAATAGGCAAAGAAAACTTGTTAAGTGCATTCTAATCACATAAAAAGCATGCACACTTGCCCATACAGGGCTTGTCAAGACACATTTATCCCCTAATCCTACTCAATACATAACTAATGTCAAGTAAAAGCTGAGAAACCTACACACATCCACTGTTTTGTTGCCAAGTTTTGCACGGCCCCACAAACCCATTTGTCTGACATCATACAACTGATGAATATAAGGTACTTCCTGTAACCATGATCAGCATCACAACCTTTTGCACTAGTAGTGTGAGAGACTAACAGTCCATCTCCACCGCAATGTTTCACACACCTGACAACTCTGCCAAACCGAGTGAAGCAGTAAAATATGCATCATTTCAAGCACTTCATGAATCTCGAAGTCATGTAGACGACAAGAAAGTCACCTCAATGTTGTCACCATCACCATCACGACTGATGTTGCGACCCAGGTCATCTCGGGTGACACTTGACCTCTTGTCCATCATGGAGGAGCCTGTGACAACAATCCGAATTTTGGGTATTGAGATTCAACCTTACCTCCCACCACCACCTGGGTCTGTCCGAATTTTGGGTGTAGAGCTTCGACCTTACCTTCCACCACCTGGGCCATTGTTGGAAATCGACGCTCCTGTATCCAACGCAAACATGAAGCCACAACCCTCATAATTGGTCTACCCTGTTCCGAGAAGGAAGCAATTCGGATGGCAGAGCTGGATTTGAGTTTGAAGATTTAGGGAATTTCGTGTCTAAGGTTTTCAATCGAGTTTGCTTGAGACTTAATTGAGTTTTTACATTCTGTTTGTTTTTCTAATTTATGTTTCACAAGGCCTTGTGAATTTAGTCCAAGCTAATTCAAGTTGGTGATAGGTCGTGGATTTTCAATAATAATTATGTCCTTTGAAATAAATTTCAATCGATTAATTAATATGGTTTGGTAGTTGGTCATGTGTGTTAAAATCTGCTAGTTCTTTAATTTTGTTCTTCTTCACATTTGTAAATTCACTAAATTGTAACAAAAATTATACGTATTCCCTTACCCAAAAACAGGTTTAATCCCAAATAGTACATATCCTAATTGAAATTAAAAATGGTATACCACCAAGGTTTAGAATTTGGATCGCTGATGGACATATGAGAGAACAGCACCATGAATTATATGACGATGAATTGGATAGAACTAACACATACGCACAATTTTTTCCTTTCACATTAGAAAAATGACAACTTTCTGTGTCCTAGGAATAGTAACGCATATAATTTACAGCATTTTTTATGAGAAGTTAAGTTTTAGGCTACCAGAACATGACAGAAGTCTATTCAAACGGTTATAATGTCCAGAAAAGAAATCATTAAATATTCAGATCACTCAAAAAATTAAATTAAAATATTCACACAATTATACTTTGTTGAAACTGTCTGTTTAAATGAAATAAAATTAATGATATTAAAGACATTGACATTTAATATTAATTTCAAAACAATTAAACTGTTTAGAATAAGGGCATTTGAGTCCAGTAATTAATTAGCTTGTTTTAATATCTTTTTTTTTATTACAATTTGTTTGAAAAATAACTTCCTTGCCCTTTATTATAGATATACACGTGGTTAACATGCATGTAGCTTCATCCAATTCTAACTCATGTTTTTTAACATTGGTTAGTGTGTTATGTGCATCCATGTCACACTGATCAAACTCAAAGGTTAATTTGGTAACACCTGTTTAGTAACATAATTTTATTGGAATGCTAATGATATGTTTGTAAATACACTCTACAACCGATTGAAACTTATTCAAAATTATTAATTTTACCAAATCCTATCTTTAAATTAGTGTTTTTTAATAAATTTCAGTCAATTATAAAGAGATGTTGGAATGCTAGTGTCATTGAGAGTCTTCCTAACATTTTTACTTAAAATGATATATTTTATTACATTAAGTGATGACATGATTTAATGGAAAGATAGTCAATGAGAATGCTCATAGCATTTTTCTTAAAAATGATATGTTTTCTTACATTATATGAATTAATTTTAATAAATCTAAAAAAGATGTATCATATTTGTTTATTCAATTTAGTCATGTTATAATGTATCATTTAGTTTATACCTAAAAAAAATATTCACACAAATATTATATGTAATGATGTCTCTAAAAACTAGCAAATATACAAATATGTATATGTAATCTTTCTAAAGATTTTATATAATTTTATTTTTCATAACTTCTTTTCCACTTTGTTTTTTTTTTTTCTTTCTTTGTATGAGATGAATTGATTTTGAGTCGATTTGATTCATTTTTAGTCCTGACTATAACTATTGTATTTGAAATGAATTCAAAAATCCAACTTATCTATTTATATTTGAAAAAAACGAAAAAAAAAAATCAATCCATCATATGTCCAAGTAACCAGCAAGTATTTGTCTTCCCATGATTATTTTCTATAATAACAGTAGCACACAAGACCCTTTTTAATTTGATTGTAACAATATTTTATAGATGCTGTCAATTAGAATATTGATCTATCATCTTCTATTTGAATTGGGCTCTCCATTTTATGGGACAAGCCAAATCAATGACTGAGTTAGATCCTTAGAAATGCTTTTCAGTTGAATGACGTTCATTCATGATCATACATATGTCTTCAAATTTTTAACGAATGCTTTATGAATAAAACCACAAATGGATCATAAAAAATGAACAGATTGGTCGGATTGATTCTTGATAGAAGTAAATAATATTCGTGGTCCTTGAATTTAACATTTTTCCATTAAATCAATTCCTCAATTACTATATATATTAAGAAACATTAACTAAAAGGGTGATATCCCATGTTATGTTAAGTGCCTTGTTGGGTGTCTTCTGAGTTACACTCCATAACTTGTAGACCAATAAATTAAAATCACTTCATTTTTCTCTTATAAACATAATTTCTTCGTGTAATTATGATCCATATGGTTCTCTTCCTATGCTACATGAAATAAATATCATCTTAACTCTTTTTTTTTTGCACAGCAAAAGAGGGATATATATTAATATAAATCTGAATGTATGTTGTCAAGAAATGTGCGCAAACAATAACCAGACGGTCGATTTACATAGAAGAGAAGTTTATTGGCCCACTTCTAAATAAATCCAGCAAACCACAAAAACTCAATTGTTGCATGTAATACAATTATAACAACAGAAAACACACATAGAATACTACGTATCGCAACAACACAATACAAAGCTAGGGAAAAATAATCTTTTGTAGCAAAATCCCAATCTATTTTTTTTGTTTCTTTAAACTTTATTTCTCTATATATAGGAGTTTGCTATAACTTACACTCATTTTAAGAAGTAGTTAGCAAGCTATAATTACAAAACAAAAAAATACACCCACTTATTATTACAAATGATAAATATTTAACTTAATTCATCAATAAAAATATGGATTTAATAATGTTCACTTAACATTCTCATAAAAATCAATTTTTATATAAACGTGATTGAATTTTTATAAATAAAATATTATTGTTAACATCAATTATAAAATAGTCAATGTTGTAAATTTTCCTAAACATTCTTATTTTAAAATTTATGTTGTGAGTGCTAAGTTAACATCCACTTTCCATAAAACTTATATTGATATTTTTTTTTTGCTTAAGATGGGTTTGTTAAAACCGATCATGTCAATGTTATTTTAATATCAATTTCACTCTATCTGATGAGTCCTTCCCCTAGCTCCTTCGAAAACTTTTGTTCCCTCTCTTAGTTGCTCAAAACCCTCAAACCAAACCCCTCCGTTGCCACAATCTCTTCTCCCAAATCCTATGGCGGCTACCTCTTCTCTCACCCAAAACCTCCCCCTTTATTCTCGACACTAATTTTCCTCTAACCCTAACCCTCGTATGGTTCACCTGCAACCTATGCTCCCACTACAACTTTCAAAATATCAACATGAATTGTTGTCACCTACACTGATGTCCTCCGTCGCCGTCATCAAAGTGGCCATTCCCAGGTACCCTATCCGCCATTATCTTTGCATCTTTTTTTGTCATTGCTTCTCTTGGAGATTCTGTAGTTGCCACCACAGTCTCGTAGGGTGACCTAGCTCCACTCAAGGAGTTGCACGTGACCCCTAACACTGTAGTTAGGAAATGGTTTCCTTTTGTTTGGTGCTACATCATTTTTCCATTAAATGCCCCAATGAGCCTTTGGTCACAACATACACTTCTGATTCTGGTTGCTGCCTAAGTAAAGATGGCTACTTCTTTGTTGTATGAGGAATCACAAGGAATCACAAGGAATCAGAACCTTAAGCTCTGGGCTGCTGAATTTTTTTTCTCAAAACTGAAACATAAATGGGGTAAACATATAGTAAATCTAACATCTGCAAGAAGTCTGAATTTTACCTTGCAGTCTTTTACCAAAATAAAATTAGCGTCAATCAGTCTTTTCCTTGCAAATATATTACTGAATTTCATCTTTAAAGACTTCTATTTGAATCAATTATTATCTTATATCAAATATGGTTTGTCAAATCTTTTTGAGAAAAAAAAGCTAGGAATGAGTGCAGTAACCATCTTCCAAGTCCCAGACGAGGACCTTCCTATCAACTCCACTAGTGTTGGAAACTTTGATAATAGCAAGTGCTAGTGACTAAAGGGAAGAAGAAAAGATCATAGAATATGCAAGGAAAAAAAGAAAATCCCCTACTGATTTCCTTCATGAGATAAAAAAAAGGCAGATGAAAATGAATGGGAATCGATAAAGTTTTTTTCTTCGATAAAGACATTCTGCTAACCCTGCTTATAGGAACCCATCCCTTTTTTGTTATAAGGTCAACTTCTTTCATTATTATATATATGAGAATAAGGGCTAATAACAGATGATAAAAGAAAAAATTCAACCAATATATAACTGAGGTATTTGTGTGACCTTAATAACCTGGGATATCGTTGGAGTTATACTTTGTTCTATCCCCAATCATCTTAAAAGAAATTATATTGTTCTTGGTTTTTTAAAGTATAATATATGCTAAATATATAATGACTCTTTCTTTTGTAAAAACTATAAAATGTAGTATTTCTATGTTCAAGTCCTGATAAAAAAAATTTATTACATTTGTTCATCAATGGCATTATTTCTTTTTATTTCCATTCATCATGAGATTTTTAGAGGATTTGTGTTACTCTCCTTGTCATAGTGGAACCACATTGCTTTCATTCCATTTACTTATAGTTCTACAATTGATTTGATCCTGCAGACCTGCACTTTTGCATAGCACATATAACTTGACATTTTGTGTAGTTCAATTTTTAACATAACGACTTCTATTAGATTTTAGTTTAACCCCTGCGATAGAATTGGTACAAATGTGTTATGCCATTATTAGTCATTCATTAGACTTTTTTATCTGCTCAACTATAAACATTTTTTTTATCAATGACATGGAACTTTATAGTAATAATATAACTGGGGAAATCCCACTCAAGCTTGGAAGTTTGACAAACTTGGTGAACTTGGATCTTTACATGAATGGCATTGTGACTGAAACAGTGAATCTATAGTTGTAGACAGATTTTTGAAACCTTGATCTGTTGACTTTTTTCATTTTAATTTAATTCATTTTACTAAGCCTGGTATTATTAAAATTTAAAACTAAAACTCTTACAAGTTAATTATAAACTTTCTCTAGTTTACTTTGAAGTGGTAATGCTCTATCATACAACCCCTTTACTTTCATTTTTGTCCTTTTGTGTCATCATTTTGCTTAGCGAAATTCTTGCTTAGTTGATATTAGTCACTGGATTAAGATTGCATGCCTTCAAAGATCATATTTATTACTCCCGTGGCTAGAAGAAGCAAACTTGTGTGACATGGAATTGTTGAAATATAAACTTGATTTGGGCCTAAATTAATTATTTGGTTCCTTGGACTTAGTTATTTTGGGCTTAAGTAATTATGGGTCATGTTTCTAGAGAATTCTTGTAGTGTTTGGAGTGTCTAGATATTTCTTATGGTTGTAATATTCTCTAGAATACTCTTTGGATCTCTAGAGTTGAGAACTCTCTAGAATTAGTGTGTCTAGAGTTCTCCTTAGAGTAGTATAAATAGAGATGTAATCCTACACATTTGTATCAAGCAAAAATACAAAGTTTTCTCCTCCATAAAGAATTCTCCTTCCTATCAAGTTTCTATTCAAAGTCTCCAATATTCCTAAACACTTTTCCTAAACATAAAAAGCCTTATTTCCAACAAATTGGTATCAGAGCTTCAAGATCCTCAAAAGATGGCGAATGGAGGTTTTCCTTTCCAAATGCCGATGCTCACAAAGAACAACTATGATAATTGGAGTATCAAGATGAAGGCGCTACTAGGAGCTCAAGATGTGTGGGATATCGTAGAGAATGGCTTCGAGGAGCAAGATGAAGCCTCGCTAAGCCAAGGTGTAAAGGAGACGTTGAAGGAGTCAAGAAAGAGAGACAAGAAAGCTCTCTTTCTCATTTATCAATCGGTGGATGAAGATACATTTGAGAAGATATCCAACGCAACGACGGCCAAAGAAGCATGGGATAAGCTTCAAACTTGCAACAAAGGAGTTGAGCAGGTAAAAAAGATTCGTCTTCAAACTCTTAGAGGTGACTTTGAGCGTTTCTTTATGGAGGAGTCTGAGTCAATTTTAGATTATTTTTCTCGAGCATTGGCCGTAGTCAATCAACTTAAAAGAAATGGTGAAGATGTTGATGAGGTGAAGGTCATGGAAAAAATACTTCGAACTTTAAATCCAAGTTTTGACTTCATTGTTACCAACATTGAAGAAAAGAAGGATTTAAAGACCATGACTATTGAGCAACTCATGGGTTCCTTACAAGCATAGGAAGAAAAACAAAAGAGAAAAATTAAACAAAAGGAGACTACGGAGCAACTACTACAACTCAACATAAAGGAAGCAAACTATGCAAATTATAAGAGCCAAAGAGGACGAGGTCGCGGCCAAGATCGTGGACGTGGACGAGGACATGGAGGAGAAGGAAGAGGTGGTTACAACAACCACTCCAACAAATTCAACAATGGAGAAAGAAGTTGGAATCCACAAGTAACAAGAGGTCGTGGAAGAGGAAATTCATGGTCGAGGTATGACAAATCACAAATCAAGTGCTTCAATTGCAACAAGATTGGTCACCACGCATCCGAGTGTAGATTCTCGAAGAAGGTTGAAGAGAAAGCTAACTTTGTAGAAGAAAAAGGCGGAGAAGAAGAAACTTTGCTACTCGCGTGCCAAAACAAATTTGAAGAGAAAAGAAACAAGTGGTACCTCGACACCGGCGCAAGCAACCACATGTGCGGCGATAAAAGCATGTTCGTGGAGATCAATGAAGCGGCAACTGGCGATGTCTCATTTGGAGACGACTCAAAGATACCAGTCAAAGGCAAAGGTAAAATTCTCATACGTTTGAAGAATGGGAGTCATCAATTCATATCCAATGTCTACTATGTGCCTAACATGAAGAATAATATTTTGAGCTTGGGACAATTATTAGAGAAAGGCTATGACACCCATTTGAAAGAACATAGTCTTTTCTTAAGAGATTGTAGACATAACTTGATTGCTAAGGTGCCTATGTCAAAGAATAGAATGTTCCTCTTGAACATTCAAAATGATGTGGCAAAGTGTCTCAAGGCTTGCTATACCGACTCTTCGTGGCTATGGCATCTACGGTTCGGGCACCTCAACTTCGACGGTCTAGAACGTTTAGCGAAGAAGGGGATGGTGAGAGGCTTGCCTAGCATCAACCACCCAGACCAACTTTGCGAAGGATGTCTAATTGGGAAGCAATTTCGTAAAAATTTTCCAAAGGAATCAACAACAAGAGCAACAAAGCCGCTAGAGCTCATACACACCGATGTCTGTGGACCAATCAAACCCAATTCATTTGGTAAGAATAAGTACTTTCTCCTCTTTATTGATGATTATTCTAGAAAAACCTGGGTTTATTTCTTGAAGGAGAAATCAGAAGTGTTTGAAAACTTTAAGAAGTTCAAACCCCTCGTGGAGAAAGAAAGTGGTCTTTCCATCAAGGCCATGAGATCTGATCGAGGAGGAGAGTTCACTTCAAATAAGTTCAACAAATATTGTGAAGACCATGGAATCCGTCGCCCACTGACAGTGCCAAGATCGCCACAACAAAATGGAGTAGCAGAGAGAAAGAACCGGACCATACTTAACATGGTGCGAAGCATGCTCAAAAGCAAGAAGATGCCGAAGGAGTTTTGGGCTGAAGCAGTGGCATGTGCAGTTTACCTAACAAACCGTTCCCCAACAAGAAGCGTGCATGAAAAGACACCACAAGAAGCATGGAGTGGAAGGAAGCCTGGGATCTCTCACCTCAAAGTGTTTGGAAGCATTGCCTATACCCATGTTCCAGACGAAAAGAGGACAAAGCTCGATGATAAAAGTGAGAAGTACGTGTTTGTGGGTTACGACTCAAGATCCAAGGGATACAAGCTCTATAATCCAAATAGTAGAAAGATCGTCATAAGTCGCGACGTGGAGTTCGATGAAGAAGATTGTTGGGATTTGAGTGTTCAAGAAGATAAGTATGATTTTCTTCCTTATTTTGAAGAAGATGATGAAATTGAACAACCAATCACAGAGGAACATATTACACCACCTGCCTCACCAACACCAAGGCTGGATGAAACAAGTTCAAGTGAGAGGACACCGCAACTAAGGAGCATTGAAGAGATTTATGAGGTAACCACAAACCTAAACGACATTAACCTCTTTTGTCTTTTTGGTGATTGTAAGCCTCTAAGCTATCAAGAAGCGGCAGAAAACATAAAGTGGAAAGACGCCATGGACGAAGAAATCAAGTCAATCACGAAGAATGATACGTGAGAACTTACTACACTTCCACGAGGACACAAAGCAATTGGAGTAAGATAGATGGGTGTACAAGGCAAAGAAGAATGCTAAAGGAGAAGTGGAGAGATACAAAGCAAGATTGGTGGCTAAAGGCTATAGTCAAAGACAAGGAATTGACTATGATGAGGTATTTGCTCCTGTTGCTCGTCTTGAAACTATTAGACTGATCATTTCTTTGGCAGCCCAAAATAAATGGAAGATCTATCAAATGGATGTGAAGTCAGCCTTCTTGAATGGTTTTCTCGAAGAAGAAGTCTATATTGAGCAACCACTGGGCTATGAAGTAAAAGGGCAAGAAGAAAAAGTCTTGAAGTTGAAGAAGGCGTTGTACGGTCTCAAGCAAGCACCGAGAGCTTGGAATGTTCGAATCGACAAATACTTTCAAGACAAGAACTTCATCAAGTGTCCATATGAGCATGCGCTCTATATCAAAGCGCAAAGTGGAGATATTTTGATTGTGTGTTTGTATGTAGATGACTTGATCTTTACAGGGAACAATCCAAGCATGTTCGAAGAGTTCAAGAAAGATATGCCAAATGAATTTGAGATGACGGATATAGGGCTCATGGCATATTATCTCGGCATCGAAGTAAAACAAGAACACAAAGGAATTTTCATCACCCAAGAAGGCTATGCCAAAGAAGTCCTTAAGAAGTTCAAGATGGATGACACCAATCCAGTTGGCACCCCGATGGAATGTGGCAGCAAGTTGAGCAAGCATGAAAAAGGAGAGAATGTGGATCCAACTCTTTACAAAAGTTTGGTTGGAAGTTTACGTTACTTGACATGTACAAGGCCGGATATTCTCTATGCTGTAGGAGTAGTAAGTCGCTACATGGAAGCTCCAACCACAACTCACTTCAAGGCGGCAAAGAGAATCCTTCGATACATCAAAGGTACAACAAACTTTGGCTTGCACTATTACTCTTCTGACAATTATGACATTGTTGGCTATAGTGATAGCGATTGGAGTGGAGACATGGATGATAGAAAGAGCACTACTGGTTTTGTGTTCTTTATGGGAGATACTGCTTTCACTTGGATGTCAAAGAAGCAACCAATAGTCACACTATCAACTTGTGAAGCCGAGTATGTCGCTGCCACATCAAGCGTTTGTCATGCAATTTGGCTAAGGAACTTGTTGAAAGAGTTAAAAATGCCACAAGAAGAACCTATGAAAATATGTGTTGACAATAAATCAGCACTCGCTTTGGTAAAGAATCCAGTCTTTCATGAAAGAAGTAAGCACATCGACACCCGTTACCACTTCATAAGAGAATGCATTGAGAAGCAGGAGGTAAAGTTGAAGTATGTGATGTCTCAAGATCAAGCTGCCGACATTTTCACAAAGCCACTCAAGTTGGAAACTTTCGTGAAGCTAAGAAGTATGCTTGGAGTCACAAATCAAGTTTAAGGGGGGATGTTGAAATATAAACTTGATTTGGGCCTAAATTAATTATTTGGTTCCTTGGACTTAGTTATTTTGGGCTTAAGTAATTATGGGTCATGTTTCTAGAGAATTCTTGTAGTGTTTGGAGTGTCTAGATATTTCTTATGGTTGTAATATTCTCTAGAATACTCTTTGGATCTCTAGAGTTGAGAACTCTCTAGAATTAGTGTGTCTAGAGTTCTCCTTAGAGTAGTATAAATAGAGATGTAATCCTACACATTTGTATCAAGCAAAAATACAAAGTTTTCTCCTCCATAAAGAATTCTCCTTCCTATCAAGTTTCTATTCAAAGTCTCCAATATTCCTAAACACTTTTCCTAAACATAAAAAGCCTTATTTTCAACAGGAATGTTAGGGCTATGATTTGATTTACCTTTTATTATGAGCCTTGGTCTACTATAAATTGCTTCTTTGTTCTTTGTTTCTTTTATTTTAATACCAGATTGTGGAGGTGTGGAGTATGCAAGAAATAATGGTATCCTAGTTATATTGTTTCCTAAAACAAAGGATGAATCCAATGGATTATCTCCTAGTGACCTTGTTGATACACTAAAGTCAGATTATTTACTTCATTTTCTGCAATTGTATTTAACTTTACGTGGTTACGTTATTAACCTATAATACTATTCCAATTGTACACTAAAGTCACTTTACGTGGATCATCTCATTTTTAACCTATAATACATTATTATCCTATAAAAACAAAAAGACTATCCTTGGAGCCACGGATAGAGCTAGTAGTTGCAAGAAACAAAGCAATCGACGGGTAACTCATTTATGTTAGAAATTCTGTTATTCTTGTTTTTGTTGTCTAGGGAGTGTATTTTTATTATCATGGATAGTCTGTAACTATGCTAATTTCTATTGATTTTTTGTCTTCCTACTTCCTATTGATTTATAAAAATAGAAGACTATCCTTGGAGCCACTAATAGGACAAGTATCTAAGTTCAACTACTGAATTCCATAGATGGCATCATTTAGTTAACTATTTGTAAATGTAATAGTAATTCCAATATAAATATATATTGTATCACTAAAACTGCTTGGGACTGGTTATGTTTTGAAGGATAAATTATCTTTTTAATTCATAAATTACTTACATTTTTTTGTTTTAGTCCCTAAACTTGTCAAGTCTATTATTAGTCCCTTAACTTTTTGTTCATCCTTAATTTTAGTCCTTTAACATTTTTCCATCGTTACTTGTAATCCTTTTAAGGGACTAAAATTAAGAACGGAAAAAAAATTAAGGGACTAAACATCAAAGACAAAATAAAAAGTTAAAGACTAAAAATTTGATTAACAAAGTTTGGGGGACTAAAAACAAAAATTTTAAAAATTTTAAGGACTAAAAGATAGTAAATCCTACTTTGAATTACAGGTTGAGTTTATTGTAAGAACCAAAAAAACATTTTAATAAAATGACAATTTACATCGGTTTTGTCAAAATTGATATTCAAATGTGTTATACAAGATCGATATGTGCTATACAACATCCGTTTTAACCAAAACCAATGTGGCATAGTACATTTCAACATCGTTTTTGACAAATCCAATATCGTATAGCACATTCAACATCTGTTTTACTAAAATGGATGTTGTATATGATTTTTAACATCAGTCTATAGAAATCACTTTACATATTATACAGTTTTGACCACAAATTAGTAGGGGTGGTCATAGTTTGGTCATTTAAATAACCATAACTATAACTAAAAAATATTGAGATTATAAGTATTTATAATAACTATAACTACTTATAATTTGCTATAACTGGTTATTGATTTTAAAAACTGGTTTGATCAGCGTTTTTGAATATACTTTCTTTGGTCTGAAATATACAGAAAAAAAAAACATTTTTCATGGTCTCAAATATAAGAAAATTAAAACTAACTTTACCTTATTTAATGATGTTATCTTTAAAATATCTTTCATTTAATGGAGATGTTAGTTTCAATGACTTTTTCTCATCTTGATATCAAACTCCAATGAAGGGTAAATTGAAAAAATATAAATTTAATTGAAATTTATGCAATTAAATGTGGTTAACTAACTTTCTTATTAGTGTATCATTTTTTTTCTTATATTTGAGACCAAAGATAATAATTAATTTTTTGAAATAAAAATAAATTATATCTAGATAAGTTATATAACCGGTTATGGATAAATATAAAAATAAGTAATTTGAAATAATCATTTCTATAAAATTAGTTATAGTTTTATAACTACTTTTATTATTATTATTATTATTATTATTATGAAAGTAGGAAAAAAGTAGATCGAATATGGGCATTTGAGGGGGACAATTAATCCCTCTTATTTGGTATCACTAATTTTATTAGCATTGTCACACACTTTTTTTTTTAAAATAGGAAAAGAATTTTTTATGAAAACATTCTGATCTTATTTCATGATGTGCAACGATTTACAACGGGCAACAAAATTATAACATTTACACATGTCCCAGTCCCACAAATAAGATACAAAGCATTCCCATTTGTCAATACAATTGGTTTGTCAAGTTACATTAATTTATCCCCAAATACTTCTTAATTAATAACTAATACGTCAAGCAAAAGTAGCTATATATATGACAGTAAAAGGTTGTTTTGAGTGACTAGAACCCCAAACACATCCAATGCTCTTTTGCCAAGTTTGCACTCCCAACACATTAAGTTTGTAGCACTTGTAGTTTGAGAATGCATCACAACCAAAATGACTGACGACAACTCTACCACGTTGAGTGAAACCATAAAGTTAATACTTTTAGACGACCATAACGTCACTTCTGTGTTGTCATCACCATCACTGTTAGAACAAAGGATGAAAGTTTGAAAAAAAAAGGAAAAAAAAAGAAAAAAAAAGCTTCAAGTCTCACATCACTCAGGATAAACACTTGAATAGTGTTTCACTCCCTATATATAGAGAGCTCATTTCTTCATTTTTCCTTGTCCCAGTTGAGAAGCATTTCCTCAACTTTTATTTCTCCCTCCCATTTTTCAACCGATGCATTTCCGGCAAACTTCTCCCTCTTTCTTTCTGTCGCTCTATAATTTCGGTTGGCTATAAGAGTGACTTTTTAAGTCATAATTTCGGTTGGCTATAAGAGTGACTTTTTAAGTCATATTTTTGGTTGGCTATAATAGTGACTTTTCAAGTCATATTTTCGGGTGGCTTTAGAGTGACTTTTCAAGTCATACAAGAGGGTGTAATTCTAGAAAGGTTTCCTCAGTGCAGTGGGAATCTTATACAGTGATCTGGGCTGTTTTATCCTGGGGACTTTGTGGTTGATAGTCTGCTTGCACAATTTTTGGTAGTGCCACGAAACGTCTTAAAGAAAGCGACATTGTCCGCGACTCAGCCAATAATTTTTTTGGTTTGCCATAAACTATTGTTACAACAATTTTAAGACGGTTTCGATTCGGCTATGGCTACCGTAGATATTACTGGCTCAAACAACAATGACCTCAACAAACCTTTTAGGTTTGAAGGGTATCATTTCAAACGTTGGCAACAAAAGATGATGTTTTCTTTAACTATGAGAAAAGTTGTCTATGTTTTGAACACCGATATTCCAGTGGTACCTGAGGATGCTGAGAAGGAAGTGAAGGATAAAATGACTATGGAATTAGCTTTCTGGAATGAAAATGATTACCTATGCAAGAATTTCATTCTGAATGGGTTAGCTGATGATCTCTATGATTATTATAGCCCATATAAGTCTGTCAAATTAGTTTGGCTGGGTTTGGAAAAGAAGTATGATACTGAGGAAGCTGGGACTAAAAAGTATGTTGTTAGCCGCTACCTCAAGTATCAAATGACTGATGATAAATCAGTAGAGTCTCAATCCCATGAGATACAGAAAATTGCTCATGATATCATATCAGAGGGTATGGCATTGCATGAGCAATTTCAGGTTGTTGTCATCATAGACAAACTGCCTCCTGGCTGGAAGGATTTCAAAAAGCTTCTCAGACACAAGACCAAAGAATTCCCTTTGGAGTCTCTGCTCACACGTCTGCACATTGAGGAAGAGGCACACAGACAAGATCAGAAAGATGAAGTGTTGGTTGTGTCTCACAACAACACTAAAAGGAAGAACACAGGTGCAGTTCTGAAGCCTATTGGCAAAAACTTTAAGAATCAGAACCGCAATGTGAGCAATACCTCCAACCGCAACAAGAACCCCCCAAGGGTCCAACATGCTAGACAACATCCACTTGCCAAGAATAATCCCGGTGAGTCATTCCTCTGCTACAATTGTGGCAAACCGGGACATATGGCACGTAAATGTAGAAATCCTTCAATGACAGGTGCTCCCCAGGCTAACATGACTCAAGAGCCATACATAGCTGTGATAACTGAGATCAATATGATTGGAGGATCAGATGGATGGTGGGTAGACACTGGCGCCTCCCGCCATGTCTACTATGATCGTGCTATGTTTAAAACATACACGAATGTTGAAAATAAGAAAGTGTTGTTGGGTGATTCCCACACCACTACTGTTGCTGGAACTGGAGATGTTGAACTGAAGTTTACCTCTAGAAAGACTTTGATTCTCAAAGATGTGATGCATACTCCAGAGATGAGAAAGAATCTGGTTTCTGGTTTTCTTTTAAACAAGGCTGGGTTTACTCAGACCATAGGTGCAGATTTATTTACTTTGACCAAGAATGGGGTATTTGTAGGGAAAGGGTACGCCATTGATGGCATGTTCAAATTGAATCTTGATATTAATAAAGTTTCTCCTTCTGCTTACATGCTGTGTGATTTTAATATCTGGCATTCTAGACTTTGTCATATAAATAGTCGTTGCATATCTAACTTGAGTAACTTGGGTTTTATTCCAAAGCTATCTTCAAATCACTTTAAAAAATGTGTTTTTTGCAGTCAATCTAAAATAACTAAGAAATCACATAAATCAGGAGTTAAAGAATCTGAGCCATTGGATTTAATACATTATGATATATGTGAATTTGATGGAACGTTGACCAGAAATGTATATCTTATGAAAAATAAAAGTGAAGCGCTTGACATGTTTAAGTTATTTGTAATAGAAATTGAAAATGAATTCAATAAGAAAATTAAGAAACTTCAAAGTGATAGAGGCACAGAGTATGATTCCAGTTTGCTTAATGAGTTTTATAATTTGCATGGAATCATGCATGAGACGACTACTCCATATTCACCTGAAATGAACGGTAAAGCTGAAAGAAAGAATTGAACTTTTATAGAATTAGTTGTAGCTACTATGTTGAGTTCTAGTGCAACATCTTTTTGGTGGGGCGAAATTTTGTTAACTATTTCTTATGTGCTAAATAGAATCCCCAAATCAAAAAGCAAGACATCTCCCTATGAGATGTTAAAGAAAAGACAACCAAATTTGTCTTATTTGAGAACTTGGGGATGTCTGGCCTATGTAAGGTCTATGCTAATATTGGCAAAAATGTCACAGTTGTTTTTTTTTTTTTTAAATAATGCTTTTATAACCATTCTTAAAAGCTGTTCAAGATAATGTATTTTTGTACTAGTGATAGAAATTTACTATTTTTTTTTGCCAATTTTTATTTTTTTTTGTAAAACTTCATTGCAAGAATTTTCAGCCATTTTTTTGTAAGGAAAAAAGAGATCAGTGAAAGAGATTGCATGGATTACTACAATCCTATTACCTATATAAAGTGTGATCACTTAGAGGATTGAACAATAAAGGAAAGAACAAATTAATTACATTAACACCTCCTCAGATTTTTCTAATTACACATAATACCCACTTATTGAACAATCTTCCTTACAGGGGATGTCAGTATAATATTTCTCAAATAATTATGAGAAGTTAGTGTAATATAAAAGTGAGTGCCAATTTAATATTTCAAATAGCTATGGAAGTTAGTGTAGATATAAAAAAAGTGATATTGTTTGTATTTCAAAAAATATCTCAAGACATGCCATTTAATTTAATATGTATTACACTTGGACCGCACAACATCAACCTTAATAGGTCATGTGATCTACACATGCTCTTTAATCATTTTTTATTGGGCAAAAATACCCTGATCTTCTTCTTTTGAACTTTGCAACTAGTAATGTTAGAAAAAAAGGGATGCATTAAAGAACGTTGCAAGGGAATGCACGAGATCCTAAATAGGACTTCATTTGTGAAACAATAGTTGTGTTTCAGATTTATTTTAAATTAATTTATATATTGAAATGTTATAAGCATGTTTGAGATCATATAATTGTGTTCTCTATCTCCCGATTCTTTGTTTTTTGGCATTTTGAGGTATTGGTGTTGGTGGATGCTGGGTTTGGTGTTTGAATGCAGTCTTGTGTTTATGTAGCCTTATGTCATTGTGTTCTCTTTCTCCTATTTTTTTTTGTTGCTTTTAGGATGTTTGTTGAAATGTCTCAATCAAGGGATGATTCTTCTTCAAGTGTAAGATGTTGAGGATGAGTATGAAAAAAAGATGACAAAGCTTCTTTAGTAATTTGTGAATCAATGAATCATTTAATTGCTAATGAATCAATGAGACATTTTAAATGAATAAAATTTGGCTTTAAACAAATCTGACCTCTCTATTGATAGTTATTCTAATTTTAAAGCTTCTTGTTCAAAATGAATAAAATTTGGGAAAAAATGAAGATGACGAAGCTTCTTCTATAATTTAGTTAAAAATTGACCTTAAACGAGTAATATACATATTGATATTTTCACCTGGTAACATCCATACCTCATAAAAACAATTTTAATACCTCAGAGAGAAAAAATGTCACTAAAAATTATGTTACTTGAATTAATGGGCATCACTATATTTGTTGGTATTAACACGAAGCATAATCACTGAAACAAACCAAGTTAAATTATAGTGACACCAAATTACACTCACTACATGTTGGTGGTTGAATTCATAGGCAACACTATATTCTGGTGGTTAAATTTAATATTCACACGTGCCACCTTACCACAATATTACAAATATTAAGTGCAATAAACCACATATATAGTGCACTACATTCCAACACTTGAAATATTACAAATTTTCTACTAAAATATTGCATGGAAATAAACCACGTTGTATTAAGTGTATAATTTTGTCTTTACATAGGCAATAATCAAAAGCATTAGTGTTTCCAAAAAAAACATCAAAGATATAGTATCTATTATCCCAAAAAAAAAAAAACTCATGCACAAGTATTGTTATACCAATTTCTATAATTCCCCCCTGCACAACTGTACTAAGTTGAGGCCAATCCACAAAATACAAGCATTTGGATCATTTGGAATTGCCTCTCCACTCGTTGCACCTTCAACAGTTGATTTCTATAATGAAAAAATTAATATGATAATAATTGTAGTTGATCAATTGGTAACTATAAAATACCAACCAATAATCATAAAGTTTAAAGTTACTATACAACCTTTTTTCTTTGCTCTTTTTCACTGTAGCCCTTTGACAAATCCAAGAGTTTTGTGCAAACTCATTACAAGTGGAACACCTGAGAGTGTTTGATCTCTTAGCCTCTTGTGTTCCTGAAGGTCTCTCAACATGAATCTTTTCTCTTGCTTTTCTAGGTCTACCTGCCATCCTTTTTAAAGCTGGAGCATCTATATTGGGATAGCCTCCCTTATTAGTAACATCAAGCTCAGGCATTGGATGAATAATTCCAGCATAATTAAATATTAGCATAGAAATAGAGAACATTCTATGACTTTACTTCTCAAATTTGTCCCTCTTATAAGCAATGCATGTCGAAGCATGTTTACATGGCAAGCCAGTTATCTGCCAATATTTACAGCCACAATAACTATCTTTCAACTTTACCACAAAATTAGTAAACTCATTCTTTACCTGATACTCATTATTGCCACCATGTGTGACAACACAATACCTCCCATCTTCCACAATTTTATCCAAGACACTTTTGACCCTAGGGGTAATAGTAAATTGGTAAGTTGCAGCCTTGTCTCTCCTATTGTCAAAAAGTGTCATTAATCTACAAATTATAGATTACATCATTGATAGGACAGTCTATTTCCTATCGTCCCAACCCAAGCATTAAACACTTCGCAGAAGTTGTTTGTTACATTGTCACTCTTGCATTGAGGGTCAAATGTGTGCCTAGCCCATGTATGCTTTGGTATGTCTTTATGTAATAGCCAATCAGCAGGTTCTTTACTCAATTTCCTTATAGCACTAATAGCTTTTTCAAACATAAATTTATTATATGCCATAACACTGTTAGAGATAGGGGGAGCAACATGGTAAAAACCCTAAGGTTAAAGCTTGAAGTGGAGTTTTTAAAGAAATTTTGGTTTTTACATGCCTAATTCCTTTGAGTGACATTTGTATTGGTTATTATCTTGATTGACGGATCTTAGTACATTTGATATATGTTTTGCATCATACATCATCATTGTTTAGGTGAAGGAAATTTTCTAAGTTAGAAAAATTTCTTCAAAGGAAAAAACTCTCTATTTTAATCGATTACAACCAACTGTTTGAAGCTTGTAGAGTTGAGTCTCGTATTGGTTTAATCAATTACATATATCTCACAATACATTACACTGTTATTTGAGACAATGACTAATTTAGTCAAGAGTCTCTGCTTTAATCGATTACCAAGTGGATTAATCGATTATTATTTCTCTCATTAAGTTGTTTAGATGTTAACAAGAACACATTACTACAAAAGTCATTTACTACGACGTACCAACAAGGACGGTCCACAGAAAAATGGCATAGAATCTTTAGATTGTAAGTTCAAGGACGGTTATTTTAAAAACCCGTCTTTGAATTGTTATGTTTTTTTCTCTCTCTTATCTTATCTTCTCGGGTACACTACTGACCCTTCATTTTCCCCTAACCTTTCATTTTCCTCTCTCATTGTTGCCTTGTATCTCCCTTTCTCTTTGTCGTTTTCTATCTCTGGCAGAGGACGACATGGGTGGATGTGGACCACGAGCTTCAGTCCAATGACCTCACCACCTCACGTGCCACCGCCTGAGTGTCATGTCCCTCACTCTGCGTGCAATTCGAGCAACGCCACTGCCCACAGAAGTGACGAAGTGGATGCATCTTGCGCCGCGAAGAGGAAGTCGAAGAGGTAGCCACTGATCTCGGCGTCGGTGGAGAACGGCTGCGGCATGTCTCCGGCGAGCTTGGCCTCCTTGATTTCCCTGAGCGTGTCTTGCATCCAGTAATCGATGAGGCACGAAGGCTCTTCCACTAATGTCTGCATCCTCGTTTTGCTCATCTTGGTGCACATGCCTAGGGCTTCGACAAGCCGGTCCACGACGAGCCTCACGTTCTGAAATGACTATCTTTGTGCAATGGAGGTACTTCTGGTTTTTTAACGTTTACTCAATCTTCATTTTGTTGATATTGTTGTTTTGTCCAAAGAGTGTTTACACAATAAGCTTGAATATAATGAAACTTGTAACTTAACAAAGCTAAGATTCACTCATTTCTCGCAAGTTTCCTTCATCCATTAAAGTTGATAGCGCTACACATGGCCGTTACTGTGAAAAGAGAGATAGTGGGAACTCTAAACACTTTTTGTAGCATATCTTCATAGAACTACAACTTGCCAGTGTCGTCTTGCGCTCAAAGTTGACTTTTAGTGTACAAATCAAATATAACGTTAACAACATAAGAAAAAAGGAATCAAGAATATTAAGACAAGACAATTTAAATCTTCCCTTTTGTGCATTGTGGCACGAGTTGCTTATTGAACCTATGGACGCTACTTTCTGATGATTGCTTTTTGTACTTAAGGATAGAGTAATTGTTTCATTGCCTTTGTACTATGAGCGAAGTGTCAAAGCACTTTTCTTCTGAGGACTGGATGTTGAGGCAGTATCGCCCAATGACTATACATTGGCTATCATCCAAAACCTTTATTTTCATGCTTTTTGCTTGTATCTCATAGAGATAGATGAACCTGTAACTTAAAAATGAAAGGTTAATATATAAAATTTATACTTTTTTAACATCAAAACCTTAGGGATTTCATTATTTGATACAATCGAATGTGACTTGGACACAACCAGACTTAACAATTTCAATAGAAATTAATTAACCATACTTTTGTGGATATAAATGCAAGTACAAATACTTTACTACACACCTCATTCAGACTGACATCTATTATACATATAATTTCACATATGAAAATAAATTCTAAAAATGGTTAACCATGACATCCTTAATCTCATGAACTTCCTCTAGCTACCAATCCCACTCCTTCAATGCAATCAATCAATTCTTACGGTAATGTTATTTCAAAGAAGAATGAAAGAACATAGAGTTTTCATTACCCTCATAAATCCATCCCACCCTATATTTTTGGGCCATTTCTTCAACAATCTCCAAAATTCTTTAGAAAGAATCAACCTCCTCCCTCCTACATCTTCAACCCTCACACACAACCTTGTATTCACCACCTCCAGCTCCTCCACTTTAGAATTTATATTAGCACCCAAACCATCGAACACCTCCACATGCCAACCCCAGAGTTTTGTTTTTAGAATTTTTAGCTTCTCCTTAAACAAACTTTTTCCAATCGTCTCCAAATCCTCATCTTGACATCACCAAATCTGCCAACAATTTTCTTTTCTAGCTCATTCAAAGAGCAAGATGAGTGTATATTGATTAGATCACAATTGTTGCCATTGAGATTCCATACTACGCACAACCCAACAAAACCTTCACCAATATAAGAATACCTCGTTGAAAACAAAAATTCCTCCCCATAGACCGCCCCTCTAAAGGTTTGGCATGCCAATCAAAATCAGAACCACTCCAAATATTATTCAACTTACCTTCACTAAAAACCTCAAACTTAATTAGTCTCCTTGAAGAAGCAAATGTCAATGTCTTTTTTACATATTAGGGATCAGAATCTAGCATGTTTGCAGCAATCCCTAATGTCCTTAACATTAAGGGACATAGTCTTCATATATATATATATATATATATATATATATATATATATATATATAACCTTGCTCCCCCCCCCCCCCCACCTCTTTGGACCATATGATTGCGGTAAGCTCCATATCTTGGATATGCTAAACATAAAAACCATTAAGGTGACTCCCTTCTAGATCAAGAACCCTAGCCAATTCCCATAACCTCCAAGCTATCTCATCATTATATAACTGTAGGATTTTTCTACTACTCTCCAAACTTATAGCTTTCGCCACCAACATTTCTCCCACCATAATAGGATGCCTAGAATTTGAACAACCATGTGTTTACACGAGTAGGTTTTTTATATTTACTCTTCTTAAAGAATATAGATATGTAATCATAAAGGTGACATTTGCTTATATTTTAAAAAATATGTTGTGCTTAAATTTTGTACATTTGATTTAAAAATGTAAGCTCCTAAACCAACAGTTGGATTAATGAGATTCCATTTTTAAAGAGCAATAAGTTAAAAATGACTAACCCTAGGAGTGAGTTGATCTTACAAATATAGTCACAAAATTTAGGATTGAGTATAGATCATAGAGTATTTTGTTAGACGACAAATAAGTAAGAACCACAAACCCTTACTATTTGTCTATAAATGTTCCTCCATATATATTTCTTTCAATGCAATCACTTAAATTAAAATGATAATATTTATTTATTATAATATACGAAAAATTAGTTACTCTCGTGATTATGAGTATATAGGTATTTACTAGATGTAGATAACAACAATAAAGGTACAGTCTTCGAGAAAATATTGAGGGAATAGAACTTGTCATTAACTTCAAATTTGTTCTTTTAAAAAAAATTATTGACTAGATGATGAATATTTTGTTATTTCATTAGTTGACAAATTAAACAAAGACCGATACCATTTTCACTTGTCTATAAATACTCTTTCATTTTCTTTAGGAGCTATAACTAAAATTAATATGCAGCGATAATCCTTGTTACTTACAATATATGACAAATTAGGAGTCATTTTTTCAACAATTCTTTTTGTATTTGACTTTATACAACTATTGTCTATAGATATGATAACAACTTAATTAAGCGCAAGTAAGGTACAATTGTTATGAGTTTTTTTCTCCCTTTAGGATACTTTTGGAAGCTCAAAGGGGAAATTAAACTAAAAGTTAAAAAAAAAACTATTGGTCAAGAAATTCCTATCTCCTTTATTTATTTTACTTAAAGTGTGAAATTCAAAATTCATGGAACTTTGCACTGTTTAAAACAATGAATTTGATGGATTATGTGATAATTCTTTATTTTCTTTTCTTTATTTGTAAAAACACATACTAAAAGCAAGTTTATATATAACCTTTTTTTCTTCTCCCTACTCCTCCATCTTATAGTTCCTTAAAGATATCGGATAAAATTGAGGACATTAAATACTTGTGGCTTATATTTTTCTTAATATATTTGGAAACAAAACTTTTAAAAAATTGTACCTAAGAGAAGTTAGTGTTATATTCAATTAGTATATACCACGATGCATTTACAACTCTGAGCCTACATGCCAGGAGCCTAATGTTTATTAAATTTAGGCAATGAATAAGGATGATAATATTGGATAGAGTAGAAGTGTACATGTGTGTATATAGATATTGGATAGGGCCTAGGGCTAAAATGGCAGCTCTAGATATAATCCTCTGAAGCTTGGTGCCAAAAAGGTTGGTCTGAAGCCATTGGTGAAGTTTTTTTCTTTTTTGGTCTGAATCATAAGTATTTTCACTGGAGGCAATTTTGTTCGAGCTGGGTAGCACCTCTATGGGAGGCAAAGTTCTTCCTTCAAGTATTTAACGTAATATTATATCCACGACTCAAATTTAAAACCTCTAGTTAAGCTGAAATAATCAAGTCAGTTAAGCAACTTTTGAAGTTTATTCCATAAGAGTGAAATATAAGGAATATTGCATAATAGCAATAGCACTAGGTAATTTGTAGCTTAATGAAAACGTCTATTCAATCTCAAAATATTTCCCCATTTGGTCTTGCTGCAACACTTATAGAAGAAAGCTTCATTTATATTTCACAATCACATTTAGCAACTCAGTGGATAGGTTGTGGATTGATAGAACATAAGTAATGTAAAGGAAATATAGTACTTTACTAGAGGGAAAATGATTGTTGAACATATAAATGTGCATGACCAAGTTAGCTAAAAAAATGAATAAATTAAAATTATAGGTTAAGTAATTTCTATTGCTTTTATTTATTTAATATAAATGTGCATGACAAAATTTGTAGAACTTTGTAATTAATAAATAAGGCATTTGGAGGATTATCTGATAATTCTTCATCATTTACTTTTCTTTATTTTCAAATACTTATACAAAAGTCATGTTTATATTTAACCATCTTTTCTTGTCCATATTCCTCCATTTTATGACCCAACTTGGGTGCTTTATGTTGTGATGGGTGGAAAAATTTTAATATATTATTTTACTTATAAGTTTTTTTAACTGAGTTATATACTAGACTTTCAATCGATGCTCTTGTGACAAATATAACACCAAATTCATCCTAGATAAAAGTAAATGACACATGTGGTCCCTGAATATAAATTTGTTCTATTAAGTCAATCCTCTAGTTAGTCTTTGTTATGATTTTTTTTTTCGTCTAGACCATAGATATCCTCCATTGGAAGCCATGTTGTTAAAATCAAGTAAAACTACTATCAATAACAAAAATATCCCTCCATGCATTTAACACAACTGGATAACCTCATATTGTAAGTAGGGAAGACAATTGGGAGGGTATGGGTAGTAATCTTCCCACACACCCTCATAAGCCAATTGACCTAATGGGGGTAGTTTTACAAACTATTTCTCCATATAGGTATGTTTTGAAAGATATTACGAGGGGGTGCTATTTTTTACGTGATTTTAAATATGTTGTTGTATGTTTCTCATTTGAATTTGACACTTAATCTATCGTATGCAGTTTATTAAGGATTACTAATGGATACAATTTATGTCGGGCATCAAACTATAAAAATAAATAATGTTAAAAAAAAACTAAAGTAGACAAACGAAAATAACTAATGTTACTAAGGCTTAGGGTTTAGGGTTTAGGGGTTAGGGGCTTAGGGTTAGGGTGAACAATTCTTATTGGTTGAAATGATAAATGTATTCACCTATTTTTTTATTTAATAAATTATACATTCTGCTGGGTGAACAATTCTTACTGGTTGAATCATGTTGGTGACTTCATCGTTTGTATCAGATATACTGTCAACACTATCATCTTCGTCTAAAGACTCTTCAACGTTTTAGTTAGACACAAGATAATCATCATCATCATCTTCATCACCATGTAAATTGCTCACATTTCTTGGCGGTTGCGCCTCATTATTAGATAAATTATTTCCACATGATGTAAGAGAATTTGCAGAATGAAACATAGAACCACCAGCCACATCCTTTTCTATGTATAATTCCAGATCTGACATTTGATCTTGTTGTTGAAAAATTTCGAGTATGGTTTCAACATCTTTGTCATCACAAATTTGCAAAGCAACATATTTTCCAGAAACTAAAAATCTACAACTGATAGCATAAATAATTTTATTATTTTCTAACTTTACCTTATCTCCAATTTTTTTTTCAAAGCATTGAAACTAATTCTACGTTTAATCTGAATCACTTTTTTATTGCCTTCAAATATTACACCATCATTCTCTTCATATACCCTTCCAATGAAATACAACACTGTTATAACCGAATTCATGATGTACCTACAAAAAAAATATTTTAAATAATTAATCATAATAATAATAAATTCAAAATAAAAAAATCTAATCACAAAAAGTCTCTTTACTGGAACTTCACATTAAAACTTTATTCTAAAAAAATTATTAACTTCAAATAGATATGATGACAGAGACTTTAAAAACTTGAACGATTTCAAGGTAGTAATTTTAAAGGCAAAATAAACCGTCAACAAAGTTACTATTATAAATAATTAATCTTAACAATAATAACTTAAAAATAAAAAAGGTAATTAAAAAATTACTACCAATAGATTAAAATAAATATGATGCCAGAAACTTAAAAGTAAAAATTTAAAAAGGCAGAACAAAGCAACGCTTTCAAAGTAGACATTTTAATTACATTACAAAGCATCAACGAAGTTATTATTATAAAGGCACACAAACAAAGCATCAACACCAAACTAATCTAATTAAAAAAATACTACACACTTCACATTGAAAATTTTTTCCGGACTCAAAATACTTACTTCAAATAAATATGATGCCAAAATTTTTTTTGATGTTAAACACGGTTGAGGTTGATGGCTCGTAAATTTTTAACACACACGAACAAACCATGAACACCAAGCTAATCTAATTAAAAAAATACTACAACTTCATATTAAAAATTTTTTTCCGCACTCAAAATACTGACTTCAAATAAATATGATGCCACAAATTTTTTTGATTTTAAACACAGTTGAAAGTAGAAGGCTCGTCAATTTTTAACACACTAACAAAGCATCAACACCAACCTAATCTAATTAAAAAAAAATACAAGAAACTTGATATTCAAAATTTTTTCCGGACTTAAAATATTTTCTTCAAATAAATATGATGACACATTTTTTTTTTAATTTTAAACAAACTTTTAGTTCAACCCTCACAAATTTTTAACACACACGAACAAAGCATCAAATATAAAGCTAATTTAATCAAAAAAATAATAATAAAAACTTCACATTCAAACTTTATTTCGACCACAAAAAAATTACTTCAAAAAATAAATTTCATGCCACACACAATTGTTTGATTGCGAACTTCAAACCTTCAAGGCTTAGAAACTTTAAACTTGAAGAAGGAAAGGTTCAACAATTTTCAAAAACGCAGAGCAAGCAATTTTAAAAACGCACAGAAAAGCAAGCAATTTTAAAAATGCTATTTAAAGTTGCATGATCTCGCCAGCACCAATGGCTATATCCATATTGCATGATCTCGCCAACACCACTTGCTATATCCATTGACACCGTCTAAAGCACTGCCATTTGAAAAAAGCACTGTCATCTGAAATCTGAAAAGTTTGGAAAGCCGTGCCCTAGCCTGCTGCAAATCGCCAGTCAAACTGGCTAGACCCCTTGCATGGCCAAATTGCTAATGGCACTGGCGACACCACTGCATTCTGCCAATGGCAGTGGTGTTTTCGCCACGTGTCACAGCCAGGGCAAACTCGCCAATGAAACTGTTGGTTTGCATGCATTTTACGTACCAAAACAGCCCCATGTTGGAAATTCTTTTAAAAGAGACCCATTGGAGGAATTAGTTTGTAAAAGCAGCCCCATTAGGGCAATTTGCCCACCCTCATACTTACATGGATGCTTGTTAAGAAGATATCCACGAGTTATATATATATATATATATATATATATATATATATATATATATATATATATATATATATATATATATATATATATATATATATATATTATTTTATATCAAAGACTTGACCATAAAGTCATAGTGTTAAAGCAATAAGAAAAAAATAGAGTACAAGGACATTTGAAGGCAAAAATAAATCCACCTTACTTGGCATCACTATTTTTAATTAGCTTTGTTAGGAATAGAAATAAAAATCACTTTGCTCTTTTTTATAGGCTCACGTGGTTGACTTGCCTGAAAACGTTTGAATAATTAATTATTTTTATGAAAAATGTCTTACTGACCAATATTTAGGACATTGGTTAAAAAATTGAAAAGAAAAAATATTTTGTGTAAAGATACATAAGATTGTGTAAAAAAAAACTTAAACAACATCATTTTACACATCTTAATAATTTTTTCTTTTTAATTCTTTGACTAGAGTCCTCAGTAACATTTATCTTTTAAAAATAGGCAAAGAAAACTTGTTAAGTGCATTCTAATCACATAAAAAGCATGCACACTTGCCAATAAAGGGCTTGTCAAGACACATTTATCCCCTAATCCTACTCAATACATAACTAATGTCAAGTAAAAGCTGAGAAACCTACACACATCCACTGTTTTGTTGCCAAGTTTTGCACACCCCCACAAACCCATTTGTCTGACATCATACAACTGATGAATATAAGGTACTTCCTGTAACCATGATCAGCATCACAACCTTTTGCACTAGTAGTATGAGAGACTAACAGTCCATCTCCACCGCAATGTTCCACACACCTTACAACTCTGCCAAACCGAGTGAAGCAGTAAAATATGCATCATTTCAAGCACTTCATGAATCTCGAAGTCATGTAGATGACAAGAAAGTCACCTCAATGTTGTCACCATCACCATCACGACTGTTGTTGCGACCCAGGTCATCTCGGGTGACACTTGACCTCTTGTCCATCATGGAGGAGCCTGTGACAACAATCCGAATTTTGGGTATTGAGATTCAACCTTACCTCCCACCACGACCTGGGTCTGTCCGAATTTTGGGTGTTGAGCTTCGACCTTACCTTCCACCACCTGGGCCATTGTTGGAACTCGACGCTCCTGTATCCAATGCAAACATGAAGGCAGAACCCTCATAATTGGTCTACCCTGTTCCGAGAAGGAAGCAATTCGGATGGCAGAGCTGGATTTGAGTTTGAAGATTTAGGGAATTTCGTGTCTAAGGTTTTCAATCGAGTTTGCTTGAGACTTAATTGAGTTTCTACATTCTGTTTGTTTTTCTAATTTATGTTTCACAAGGCCTTGTGAATTTAGTCCAAGCTAATTCAAGTTGGTGATAGGTCGTGGTTAGTCTGGTAGTTGGTCGTGGATTTTCAATAATAATTATGTCCTTTGAAATGAATTTCAATCGATTAATTAATATGGTTTGGTAGTTGGTCATGTGTGTTAAAATCTGCTAGTTCTTTAATTTTGTTCTTCTTCACATTCGTAAATTCACTAAATTGTAAGAAAAATTATACGTATACCCTTACCCAAAAACAGGTTTAATCCCAAATGGTACATATCCTAATTGAAATTACAAATGGTATACGACCAAGCTTTAGAATTTGGATCGCTGATGGACATATGAGAGAATAGAACTAACACATACGCATAATTTTTTTCTTTCACATTAGAAAAACAACAACTTTCTGTGTCCTAGGAATAGTAACGCATTTAATTTACAGCATTTTTTATGAGAAGTTAAGTTTTAGGCTACCAGAACATGACAGAAGTCTATTCAAACGGTTATAATGTCCAGAAAAGAAATCATTAAATATTCAGATCACTCAGAAAAAAATTAAATTAAAATATTCACACAATTATACTTTGTTGAAACTGTAGGTATAAAATGAAATAAAATTAATGATATTAAAGACATTGACATTTAATATTAATTTCAAAGCAATTAAACTGTTTAGAATAAGGGCATTTGAGTCCAGTAATTAATTAGCTTGTTTTGATATCATTTTTTTTATTACAATTTGTTTGAAAAATAACTTCCTTGCCCTTTATTATAGATATACACGTGGTTAACATGCATGTAGCTTCATCCAATTCTAACTCATGTTTTTTAACACTGGTTAGTGTGTTATGTGCATCCATGTCACACTGATCAACCTCAAAGGTTAATTTGGTAACTCCTGTTTAGTAACATAATTTTATTGGAATGCTAATGATATGTTTTTAAATACACTCTACAACCGATTGAAACTTATTCAAAATTATTAATTTTACCAAATCCTATCTTTAAATTAGTGTTTTTCAATAAATTTCAGTCAATTATAAAGAGATGTTGGAAAGCTAGTGTCATTGAGAGTCTTCCTAACATTTTTACTTAAAATGATATATTTTATTACATTAAGTGATGGCATGATTTAATGGAAAGATAGTCAATGAGAATGTTCATAACATTTTTCTTAAAAATGATATGTTTTATTACATTATATGAATTAATTTTAATAAATCTAAAAAAGATGTATCATATTTGTTTATTCAATTTAGTCATGTTATAATGTATCATTTAGTTTATACCTAAAAAAAATATTCACACAAATATTTATATGTAATGATATCTCTAAAAACTAGCAAATATAAATAATATGTATATGTAATCTTTCTAAAGATTTTATATAATTTTATTTTTCATAACTTCTTTTCCACTTTGTTTTTTTTTCTTTCTTTGTATGAGATGAATTGATTTTGACTCAATTTGATTCATTTTTAGTCCTGACTATAACTATTGTATTTGAAATGAATTCAAAAATCCAACTTATCTATTTATATTTGAAAAGAACGAAAAAAAAAAAAAAAATCAATCCATCATACGTCCAAGTAACCAGCAAGTATTTGTCTTCCCATGATTATTTTCTATAATAACAGTAGCACACAAGACCCTTTTTAAGTTGATTGTAACAATATTTTATAGATGTTGTCAATTAGAATATTGATCTATCATCTTCTATTTGAATTGGGCTCTCCATTTTATGGGACAAGCCAAATCAATGACTGAGTTAGATCCTTAGAAATGCTTTTCAGTTGAATGACGTTCATTCATGATCATACATATGTCTTCAAATTTTTAACGAATGCTTTATGAATAAAACCTCAAATGGATCACAAAAAATGAACAGATTGGTCGGATTGATTCGTGGTCCTTGAATTTAACATTTTTCCATTAAATCAATTCCTCAATTACTATATATATTAAGAAACATTAACTAAAAGGGTGATATCCCATGTTATGTTAAGTGCCTGTTGGGTGTCTACTGAGTTACACTCCATAACTTGTAGACCAATAAATTAAAATCACTTCGTTTTTCTCTTATAAACATAATTTCTTCTTGTAATTATGATCCATATGGTTCTGTTCCTATGCTACATGAAATAAATATCATCTTAATTCTTTTTTTTTTTTTTGCACAGCAAAAGAAGGATATATATTAATATAAATCTGAATTTATGTTGTCAAGAAATGTGCACAAACAATAACCAGACGGTCGATTTACATAGAAGAGAAGTTTATTGACCCACTTCTAAATAAAGCCAGCAAACCACAAAAACTCAATTGTTGCATGTAATACAATTATAACAACAGAAAACACACATAGAATACTACATATCGCAACAACACAATACAAAGCTAGGGAAAAATAATCTTTTGTACCAAAATCCCAATCTATTTTTTTTGTTTCTTTAAACTTTATTTCTCTATATATAGGAGTTTGCTATAACTTACACTCATTTTAAGAAGTAGTTAGCAAGCTATAATTACAAAACAAAAAAATACACCCACTTATTATTACAAATGATAAATATTTAACTTAATTCATTAATAAAAATATAGATTTAATATTGTTCACTTAACATTCTCATAAAAATCAATTTTTATATAAATGTGATTGAATTTTTATAAATAAAATATTATTGTTAACATCAATTATAAAATAGTCAATGTTGTAAATTTTCCTAAACATTCTTATTTTAAAAATTATGTTCTGAGTGCTAAGTTAACATCCACTTTCCATAAAACTTATATTGATATTTTTTTTTGCTTAAGATGGGTTTGTTAAAACCGATCATGTCAATGTTATTTTAATATCAACATCACTCTATCTGGTCATTCCTTCCCCTAGCTCCTTCGAAAACTTTTGTTCCCTCTCTTAGTTGCTCAAAACCCTCCAACCAAACCCCTCCGTTGCCACAATCTCTTCTCCCAAATCCTATGGTGGCTACCTCTTCTCTCACCCAAAACCTTCCCCATTATTCTCGACACTAATTTTCCTCTAACCCCAACCCTCGTATGGTTCACCTGCAACCTATGCTCCCACTACAACTTTCAAAACATCAACATGAATTGTTGTCACCTACACTGATGTCCTCCGTCGCCGTCATCAAAGTGGCCATTCCCAGGTACCCTATCCGCCATCTTCTTTGCATCTTTTTTTGTCATTGCTTCTCTTGGAGATTCTGTAGTTGCCACCACAGTCTCGTAGGGTGACCTAGCTCCACTCAAGGAGTTGCACGTGACCCCTAACACTGTAGTTAGGAAATGGTTTCCTTTTGTTTGGTGCTACATCATTTTTCCATTAAATGCCCCAATGAGCCTTTGGTCACAACATACACTTCTGATTCTGGTTGCTGCCTAAGTAAAGATGGCTTCTTCTTTGTTGTATGAGGAATCACAAGGAATCAGAACCTTAAGCTCTGGGCTGCTGAATTCTTTTTCTCAAAACTGAAACACAAATGGGGTAAATATATAGTAAATCTAACATCTGGAAGAAGTCTGAATTTTACGTTGCAGTCTTTTACCAAAATAAAATTAGCGTCAATCAGTCTTTTCCTTGCAAATATATTACTGAATTTCATCTTTAAAGACTTCTATTTGAATAAATTATTATCTTATATCAAATATGGTTTGTCAAATCTTTTTGAGAAAAAAAAGCAAGGAATGAGTGCAGTAACCATCTTCCAAGTCCCAGACGAGGACCTTCCTATCAACTCCACTAGTGTTGGAAACTTAGATAATAGCATGTGCTAGTGACTAAAGGGAAGAAGAAAAGATCGTAGAATATGCAAGGAAAAAAAGAAAATCCCCTACTGATTTCCTTCATGAGATAAAAAAAAGGCAGATGAAAATGAATGGGAATCGATAAAGGTTTTTTCTACGATAAAGACATTCTGCTAATCCTGCTTATAGGAACCCATCCCTTTTTTGTTATAAGGTCAGCTTCTTTCATTATTATATATATGAGAATAAGGGCTAATAACAGATGATAAAAGAAAAAAAATCAACCAATATATAACTGAGGTATTTGTGTGACCTTAATAACCTGGGATATCGTTGGAGTTATACTTTGTTCTATCCCCAATCATCTTAGAAGAAATTATATTGTTCTTGGCTTTTTAAAGTATAATATATGCTAAATATATAATGACTCTTTCTTTTGTAAAAACTATAAAATGTAGTATTTCTATGTTCAAGTCCTGATAAAATTTTTTTATTACATTTGTTCATCAATGGCATTATTTCTTTTTATTTCCATTCATCATGAGATTTTTAGAGGATTTGTGTTACTCTCCTTGTCATAGTGGAACCACATTGCTTTCATTCCATTTACTTATAGTTCTACAATTGATTTGATCCTGCAGACCTGCACTTTTGCATAGCACATATACCTTGACATTTTGTGTAGTTCAATTTTTAACATAACGACTTCTATTAGATTTTAGTTTAACCCCTGCGATAGAATTGGTACAAATGTGTTATGCCATTATTAGTCATTCATTAGACTTTTCTCTCTGCCCAACTATATGTTGGAACTAAGGCTTTTTATGTTTAGGAAAAGTGTTTAGGAATATTGGAGACTTTGAATAGAAACTTGATAGGAAGGAGAATTCTTTATGGAGGAGAGAACTTTGTATTTTTGCTTGATACAAATGTGTAGGATTACATCTCTATTTATACTACTCTAAGGAGAACTCTAGACACACTAATTCTAGAGAGTTCTCAACTCTAGAGATCCAAAGAGTATTCTAGAGAATATTAAAACCATAAGAAATATCTAGACACTCCAAACACTACAAGAATTCTCTAGAAACATGACCCATAATTACTTAAGCCCAAAATAACTAAGTCCAAGGAACCAAATAATTAATTTGGGCCCAAATCAAGTTTATATTTCAACATCCCCCCTTAAACTTGATTTGTGACTCCAAGCATACTCCTTAGCTTCACGAAAGTTTCCAACTTAAGTGGCTTTGTAAAAATGTCGGCAGCTTGATCTTGAGACATCACATACTTCAACTTTACCTCCTTCTTCTCAATGCATTCTCTTATGAAGTGGTAACGGGTGTCGATGTGCTTACTTTTTTCATGAAAGACTGGATTCTTTGCCAAAGCGAGTGCTGATTTATTGTCAACACATATTTCCATAGGTTCTTCTTGTGGCATTTTTAACTCTTTCAACAAGTTCCTTAGCCAAATTGCATGACAAACGCATGATGTGGCAGCGACATACTCGGCTTCACAAGTTGATAGTGTAACTATTGGTTGCTTCTTTGACATCCAAGTGAAAGCAGTATCTCCCATAAAGAACACAAAACCAGTAGTGCTCTTTCTATCATCCAAGTCTCCACTCCAATCCCTATCACTATAGCCAACAATGTTATAATTGTCAGAAGAGTAATAGTGCAAGCCAAAGTTTGTTGTACCTTTGATGTATCGAAGGATTCTCTTTGCCGCCTTGAAGTGAGTTGTGGTTGGAGCTTCCATGTAGCGACTTACTACTTCTACAGCATAGAGAATATCCGGCCTTGTACATGTCAAGTAACGTAAACTTCCAATCAAACTTTTGTAAAGAGTTGGATCCACATTCTCTCCTTTTTCATGCTTGCTCAACTTGCTGCCACATTCCATCGGGGTGCCAACTGGATTGGCGTCATCCATCTTGAACTTCTTAAGGACTTCTTTGGCATAGCCTTCTTGGGTGATGAAAATTCCTTTGTCTTTTTGTTTTACTTCGATGCCGAGATAATATGCCATGAGCCCCATATCCGTCATCTCAAATTCATTTGACATATCTTTCTTGAACTCTTCGAACATGCTTGGATTGTTCCCTGTAAAGATCAAGTCATCTACATACAAACACACAATCAAAATATCTCCACTTTGCGCATTGATATAGAGTGCATGCTCATATGGACACTTGATGAAGTTCTTGTCTTGAAAGTACTTGTCGATTCGAACATTCCAAGCTCTCGGTGCTTGCTTGAGACCGTACAACGCCTTCTTCAACTTCAAGACTTTTTCTTCTTGCCCTTTTACTTCATAGCCCAGTGGTTGCTCAATATAGACTTCTTCTTCGAGAAAACCATTCAAGAAGGCTAACTTCACATCCATTTGATAGATCTTCCATTTATTTTGGGCTGCCAAAGAAATGATCAGTCTAATAGTTTCAAGACGAGCAACAGGAGCAAATACCTCATCATAGTCAATTCCTTGTCTTTGACTATAGCCTTTAGTCACCAATCTTGCTTTGTATCTCTCCACATCTCCTTTAGCATTCTTCTTTGCCTTGTACATCCATCTTACTCCGATTGCTTTGTGTCCTCGTGGAAGTGTAGTAAGTTCTCACGTATCATTCTTCGTGATTGACTTGATTTCTTCGTCCATGGCGTCTTTCCACTTTATGTTTTCCGCTGCTTCTTGATAGCTTAGAGGCTCACAATCACCAAAAAGACAAAAGAGGTTAATGTCGTTTAGGTTTGAGGTTACCTCATAAATCTCTTCAATGCTCCTTAGTCGCGGTGTCCTCTCACATGAACTTGTTTCATCCAGCCTTGGTGTCGGTGAGGCAGGTGGTGTAATATGTTCCTCTATGATTGGTTGTTCAATTTCATCATCTTCTTCAAAATAAGGAAGAAAATCATACTTATCTTCTTGAACACTCCAATCCCAACAATCTTCTTCGTCGAACTCCACGTCGCGACTTATGACGATCTTTCTACTATTTGGATTATAGAGCTTGTACCCCTTGGATCTTGAGTCGTAACCCACAAACACGTACTTCTCACTTTTATCATCAAGCTTTGTCCTCTTTTCGTCTGGAACATGGGTATAGGCAATGCTTCCAAACACTTTGAGGTGAGAGATCCCGGGCTTCCTTCCACTCCATGCTTCTTATGGTGTCTTCTCATGCACGCTTCTTGTTGGGGAACGATTTGTTAGGTAAACTGCACATGCCACTGCTTCAGCCCAAAACTTCTTCGGCATCTTCTTGCTTTTGAGCATGCTTCGCACCATGTTAAGTATGGTCCGGTTCATTCTCTCTGCTACTCCATTTTGTTGTGGCGATCTTGGCACTGTCAGTGGGCGACAGATTCCATGGTCTTCACAATATTTATTGAACTTATTTGAAGTGAACTCTCCTCCTCGATCAGATCTCATGGCCTTGATGGAAAGACCACTTTCTTTCTCCACGAGGGCTTTGAACTTCTTAAAGTTTTCAAACACTTCTGATTTCTCTTTCAAGAAATAAACCCAAGTTTTTCTGGAATAATCATCAATAAAGAGGAGAAAGTACTTATTCTTACCAAATGAATTGGGTTTGATTGGTCCACAGACATCGGTGTGTATGAGCTCTAGCGGCTTTGTTGCTCTTGTTGTTGATTCCTTTGGAAAACTTTTACGAAATTGCTTCCCAATTAGACATCCTTCGCAAAGTTGGTCTGGGTGGTTGATGCTAGGCAAGCCTCTCACCATCTCCTTCTTTGCTAAATGTTCTAGACCGTCGAAGTTGAGGTGCCCGAACCGTAGATGCCATAGCCACGAAGAGTCGGTATAGCAAGCCTTGAGACACTTTGCCACATCATTTTGAATGTTCAAGAGGAACATTCTATTCTTTGACATAGGCACCTTAGCAATCAAGTTATGTCTACAATCTCTTAAGAAAAGACTATGTTCTTTCAAATGGATGTCATAGCCTTTCTCTAATAATTGTCCCAAGCTCAAAATATTATTCTTCATGTTAGGCACATAGTAGACATTGGATATGAATTGATGACTCCCATTCTTCAAACGTATGAGAATTTTACCTTTGCCTTTGACTGGTATCTTTGAGTCGTCTCCAAATGAGACATCGCCAGTTGCCGCTTCATTGATCTCCACGAACATGCTTTTATCGCCGCACATGTGGTTGCTTGCGCTGGTGTCGAGGTACCACTTGTTTCTTTTCTCTTCAAATTTGTTTTGGCACGCGAGTAGCAAAGTTTCTTCTTCTCCGCCTTTTTCTTCTACAAAGTTAGCTTTCTCTTCAACCTTCTTCGAGAATCTACACTCGGATGCGTAGTGACCAATCTTGTTGCAATTGAAGCACTTGATTTGTGATTTGTCATACCTCGACCATGAATTTCCTCTTCCACGACCTCTTGTTACTTGTGGATTCCAACTTCTTTCTCCATTGTTGAATTTGTTGGAGTGGTTGTTGCAACCACCTCTTCCTTCTCCTCCATGTCCTCGTCCACGTCCACGATCTTGGCCGCGACCTCGTCCTCTTTGGCTCTTGTAATTTGCATAGTTTGCTTCCTTTACGTTGAGTTGTAGTAGTTGCTCCATAGCCTCCTTTTGTTTAATTTTTCTCTTTTGTTTTTCTTTGTATGCTTGTAAGGAACCCATGAGTTGCTCAATAGTCATGGTCTTTAAATCCTTGTTTTCTTCAATGTTGGTAACAATGAAGTCAAAACTTGGATTTAAAGTTCGAAGTATTTTTTCCATGACCTTCACCTCATCAACATCTTCACTATTTCTTTTAAGTTGATTGACTACGGCCAATACTTGAGAAAAATAATCAGAAATTGACTCGGACTCCTCCATAAACAAACGCTCAAAGTCACCTCTAAGAGTTTGAAGACGAATCTTTTTTACCTGCTCAACTCCTTTGTTGCAAGTTTGAAGCTTATCCCATGCTTCTTTGGCCGTCGTTGCGTTGGATATCTTCCCAAATGTATCTTCATCCACCGATTGATAAATGAGAAAGAGAGCTTTCTTGTCTCTCTTTCTTGACTCCTTCAACGTCTCCTTTACACCTTGGCTTAGCGAGGCTTCATCTTGCTCCTCGAAGCCATTCTCTACGATATCCCACACATCTTGAGCTCCTAGTAGCGCCTTCATCTTGATACTCCAATTATCATATTTGTTCTTTGTGAGCATCGGCATTTGGAAAGGAAAACCTCCATTCGCCATCTTTTGAGGATCTTGAAGCTCTGATACCACTTTGTTGGAACTAAGGCTTTTTATGTTTAGGAAAAGTGTTTAGGAATATTGGAGACTTTGAATAGAAACTTGATAGGAAGGAGAATTCTTTATGGAGGAGAGAACTTTGTATTTTTGCTTGATACAAATGTGTAGGATTACATCTCTATTTATACTACTCTAAGGAGAACTCTAGACACACTAATTCTAGAGAGTTCTCAACTCTAGAGATCCAAAGAGTATTCTAGAGAATATTAAAACCATAAGAAATATCTAGACACTCCAAACACTACAAGAATTCTCTAGAAACACGACCCATAATTATTTAAGCCCAAAATAACTAAGTCCAAGGAACCAAATAATTAATTTGGGCCCAAATCAAGTTTATATTTCAACACTATAAACATTTTTCTTATCAATGACATGGAACTTTATAGTAATAATATAACTGGGGAAATCCCAGTCAAGCTTGGAGGTTTGACAAACTTGGTGAACTTGGATCTTTACATGAATGACATTGTGGCTGAAACAGTGAATCTATAGTTGTAGACAGATTTTTGAAACGTTGTTCTGTTGACTTTTTTCATTTTAATTTAATTCATTTTACTAAGCCTGGTATTATTAAAATTTAAAACTAAAACTCTTACAAGTTAATTATAAACTTTCTCTAGTTTACTTTGAAGTGGTAATGCTCTATCATACAACCCCTTTACTTTCATTTTTGTCCTTTTGTGTCATCATTTTGCTTAGCGAAATTCTTGCTTAGTTGATATTAGTCACTGGATTAAGATTGCATGCCTTCAAAGATCATATTTATTACTCCCGTGGCTAGAAGAAGCAAACTTGTGTGACATGGAATGTTTGGGTTATGATTTGATTTACCTTTTATTATGTTGAAGATATACTTTTGTAACTGCATAATATTTTATTTTTCAGTTTTTAAAATAGGATTTAGTAAATAAGTTGATTTCCTATATTTTAGGAGCAAGTCAGTTTTAATGGATTTGCCTAGTCAATAAGTGGTTCCTCTTATCTTTAAGGAGCAAGTTAGTTTTAATATTCTGTTTTGCTAATATCTTGTTATCTAATTAGTTTATCTTTTGTTATTTATTGTATCACTGCTGAGAACAATTTGAATGAGAATAGAATAATTCTATTTCATACGTATTGTCTCTCTTCTCTCCTCTGTTTTTTTATAATTTCCTCCAGAAAACCAACAATTGGTATCGAGAGCCTTATTCTTATGGGACTTCTACCATGGAAGGTGAAGCAAGTTTTTCCCACATAACTCTTCCAATCTTTGATGGAGAGAATTATGATCTTTGGGAAGTGAAAATGCAATCCTACATGGAGTCTTTGGATTTATGGGATGCTATGGAAGAGGATTATGAAATATTTCCGCTGCCTGAAAATCCCACCATGGCCCAAATTAAAAATCACAAGGAAAGAAAGATGAAGAAGGCAAAGGCGAGATCATGTTTGTTCACTGGTGTTTCACAAATGATATTCATCAGAATCATGACTCTTAAATCACCCAAATCAATTTGGGATTATCTGAAAGAGGAATACGCTGGAGATGATAGAATACGAAGCATGCAAGTGCTGAATTTAAGGAGAGAATTTGAGCTTCTAAGGATGGAAGATTCAGAGACAATCAAAGAATACTCAAACAAATTATTGGGTATTGCCAACAAGATAAAGTTGTTGGGAAGTGATTTTGCTGATTTGAGAATTGTAGAGAAAATTTTGGTAACGGTGCCGGAGAGGTATGAAGAATCTATAGCTTCATTGGAGAACACAAAGGATTTGTCGAAAATCACATTGGCAGAAGTGCTACATGCCCTGCAAGCTCAAGAGTAGCGAAGGTTGATGAGGCAAGATCGTGTTGTCGAAGGTGCTTTGCCCGCCAAACATCATGAAGTTGATGAAAGCAAAAAGGATTTTTTCAAGAAGAATCAACCAACAAGCAGCGAAAATAATGCAAACAACCAAAACAAAGGTAAGGATAAAAAGAAAAATTATCCACATTGTCATCATTGTGGCAAAAAAGGTCATGCACCTTTCAGATGTTGGAGGAGACCAGATGCAATATGTAACAAGTGCAACCAGATAGGGCATGAAGTGGTGATCTGCGCCAACAAAAATCACCATGATGAGGGAGCTCAAATTGCTAATCAAGAAGAAGAGGACCAATTGTTTGTGGCCACATGCTTCTTGAGTAGTGAATCAAGGGAAAGTTGGTTGATTGATAGTGGTTGTACGAACCACATGACATATGATAAGACTTTATTCAAAGATTTGAAGCCAACTAATGTCTCAAAGGTCAGAATTGGGAATGGTGGCTATATTCCAGTAAAAGGAAAAGGAACTGTTGCAATTTCAACGTGTTCAGGTATCAAATTAATATCAGATGTTCTTTATGTACCTAACATTGACCAAAACTTGTTAAGCGTAGGTCAATTGATTAAAAAGGGATTTAAAGTGTCCTTTGAACATCAACATTGCTTAATCTATGACATTTTTGGCCGGGAAGTTCTAAGGGTTAAAATGAAAGGTAAAAGCTTTTCATTTGATCCAGCAGAGGAGGAGCATACAACCTATTTCACTCAAGTCACACCCATGGAATTCAAGCACAAGAGACTCGATCATTGCCATCTTGAAAGAATGCTAAACATGAAAAAAAGGAAATATGCAAAAGAAAATTTGAAGAAGTTTCAAATGGAGGAATGCAAATCTGCTAGCACACTAATGAATCAAAAGGAGAAGTTCAGAAAAGAAAAAGGTGTTGATAACATTGATGAAGGATATTATGGGAGCTTGATTGGATGTCTAATGTATCTCACTACAACAAGGCCAAACATTCTATTTGCTCAAAAGAACAAAACTGGAATTTTTGTTGACAATCAAGTAGTCATTGCTATTGCAAACAATCCCGTGTGTCATGGGAAGACTAAACATTTCAACATCAAGTTCTATTATTTGATAAAGATGCAACAAAGTGGTGAAGTGAACTTAATTTATTGTAAGTATAAAGATCAACTGGCTGACATGTTTACAAAGTCACTACCTATCAACAAACTTGAACTCAAAGAATTGGAGTTTGCAGTTCCAAAAGCAAGGAGGAGTGTTGAAGATATACTTTTGTAACTGCATAATATTTTATTTTTCAGTTTTTAAAATAGGATTTAGTAAATAAGTTGATTTCGTATATTTTAGGAGTAAGTCAGTTTTAATGGATTAGCCTAGTCAATAAGTGGTTCCTCTTATCTTTAAGGAGCAAGTTAGTTTTAATATTCTGTTTTGCTAATATCTTGTTATCTAATTAGTTTATCTTTTGTTATTTATTGTATCACTGCTGAGAACAATTTGAATGAGAATAGAATAATTCTATTTCATACGTATTGTCTCTCTTCTCTCCTCTTTTTTTTTATAATTTCCTCCAGAAAACCAACATATTATGAGCCTTGGTCTACTAAAAATTGCTTCTTTGTTCTTTGTTTCTTTTATTTTAATACCAGATTGTGGAGGTGTGGAGTATGCAAGAAATAATGGTATCCTAGTTATATTGTTTCCTAAAACAAAGGATGAATCCAATGGATTATCTCCTAGTGACCTTGTTGATACACTAAAGTCAGATTATTTACTTCATTTTCTGCAATTGTATTTAACTTTACGTGGTTACGTTATTAACCTATAATACTATTCCAATTGTACACTAAAGTCACTTTACGTGGATCATCTCATTTTTAACCTATAATACATTATTATCCTATAAAAACAAAAAGACTATCCTTGGAGCCACGGATAGAGCTAGTAGTTGCAAGAAACAAAGCAAACGACGGGTAACTCATATTTATGTTAGAAATTCTGTTATTCTTGTTTTTGTTGTCTAGGGAGTGTATTTTTATTATCATGGATAGTCTGTAACTATGCTAATTTCTATTGATTTTTTGTCTTCCTACTTCCTAATGATTTATAAAAATAGAAGACTATCCTTGGAGCCATTAATAGGACAAGTATCTAAGTTCAACTACTGAATTCCATAGATGGCAGAGAGGTGAGCTAAATATTTAGCAGCTCTATTAGACATGATTGTTATGATTACTACTTAGGGTCTAAAAATGATTAATTCAATTTATGATGGCTGACCTTTTTCTGCTATTTCATGTTATGATTATTACATAACTAAGTTCAACCATTTGGTTTTATTTGTGAACAGAGAAACATCATTAGAAGATAAGTATTCAATTCAATCATATGATTTTGTTTTCTTGATTTGAGAATGTGTTCTCTTAATCATAAGATTTGAAAGAAAAGGAGAAATTAAGAGTGTATGGACCTTTTTTCTAAGAGTATAAAGAACTTTTAAATTGCAATCAGCTTATGTTATTATGATGTTAGGTATCAACTTAGAAAGCACATTTTAAATTTATTATATCTTATGGAAACTTCTATTTTTTGTTGCATAATTGTGTTTAAGCTTGGCAATCTGTTTTTTAAAAATTGTAAGGGTACTTGATGCAGTGAATACATGATGAACTGCTCCAACTAGCAAATAGAACTATTTTTTGCCTCTTGTTCAAGTCAATTTTCTGGTAGTGCACTTGATTTGCTTGAGCTCTTGTTTCATAAAGTATGATTCTTCTGCTTTTGTCATCCTACGTACGTTTTTCTTGGTGTTGAACTAAGCTATTCTTATTCAGGTATTTTAATGGAAAGTGCTCATTACTAGATGAGTTCCTATCTTAATTTGACAAAGCAGGATCTAAACTTCTGATTTGGGAACTTCTTCTATACTTGATGGATCAGCAAGAGTATATAATTAGATTTGCCAGCTGATGTACATGTACAAGTGGAGAAAAGCATTTACATATGTTACTCTATGCTACTATATAGAGATGCTTGCTCTTACTACTATTTTCACGTGAGGTGGTCATGCAAAGGGAGAATATCATAAAGACTATAAATATATTTCGATTTTAGACGCCTAAGAAAAATTCATTTAATGTCATTGTTTCATTTTAATGCCATTGTTTCATGAGAAAGAAAACCCCATATATATCTGGCTTATGCTTGCACAGTGAACAACATTTAATGCCATTATTTCATTTTAATAGTGTAGATCTTACCTGCCATTTATATATAAAATTTTCTTTTTTGATATTGTTATGACATCATTTAGTTAACTATTTGTAAATGTAATAGTAATTCCAATATAAATATACATTGTATCACTAAAACTGCTTGGGACTGGTTATGTTTTGAAGGATAAATTATCTTTTTAATCCATAAATTACTTGAATTTTTTGGTTTTAGTCCCTAAACTTGTCAAGTCTATTATTAGTCCCTTAACTTTTTGTTCATCCTTAATTTTAGTCCTTTAACATTTTTCCATCGTTACTTGTAATCCTTTTAAGGGACTAACAGTAAGAACGGAAAAAAAATTAAAGGACTAAACATCAAAGACGAAACAAAAAGTTAAAGACTAAAAATTTGAATAAAAAAGTTTTGGGGACTAAAAAAAAATTTTAAAAAGTTTAAGGACTAAAAGATAGTAAATCCTACTTTGAATTACAGGTTGAGTTTATTGTAAGAACCAAAAAAACATTTTAATAAAATGACAATTTACATTGATTTTGTCAAAATTGATATTGAAATGTGTTATACAAGATCGATATGTGCTATAGAACATCGGTTTTAACCAAAATCAATGTGGCATAGTACATTTCAACATCGTTTTTGACAAATCCAATATCGTATAGCACATTCAACATCTGTTTTACTAAAATGGATGTTGTATATGATTTTTAACATCAGTCTATAGAAATCACTTTACATATTATACAGTTTTGACCACAAATTAGTAGGGGTGGTCATAGTTTGGTCATTTAAATAACCATAACTATAACTAAAAAATATTGAGATTATAAGTATTTATAATAACTATAACTACTTATAATTTGATATAACTGGTTATTGATTTTAAAAACTGGTTTGATAAGCGTTTTTTGAATATACTTTCTTTGGTCAGAAATATACAGAAAAACAAAAACTTTTTTCATGGTCTCAAATATAAGAAAATTAAAACTAACTTTACCTTATTTAATGATGTTATCTTTAAAATATCTTTCATTTAATGGAGATGTTAGTTTCAATGACTTTTTCTCATCTTGATATCAAACTCCAATGAAGGGTAAATTGAAAAAATATAAATTTAATTGAAATTTATGCAATTAAATGTGGTTAACTAACTTTCTTATTAGTGTATCATTTTTTTCTTATATTTGAGACCAGAGATAATAATTAATTATTTGAAATAAAAATAAATTATATCTAGATAAGTTATATAACCGTTTATGGATAAATATAAAAATAAGTAATTTGAAATAATCATTTCTATAAAATTAGTTATAGTTTTATAACTACTTTTTTTTTATTATTATTATTATTATTATTATTATTATTATTATTATTATTATGAAAGCAGGAAAAAAGTAGATCGAATATGGGCATTTGAGGGGGACAATTAATCCCTCTTATTTGGTATCACTAATTTTATTAGCATTGTCACACACTTTTTTTTTAAATAGGAAAATAATTTTTTATGAAAACATTCTGATCTTATTTCATGATGTGCAACGATTTACAACAGGCAGCAAAATTATAACATTTACACATGTCCCAGTCCCACAAATAAGATACAAAGCATTCCTATCTGTCAATACAATTGGTTTGTCAAGTTACATTAATTTATCCCCAAATACTTCTTAATTAATAACTAATATGTCAAGCAAAAGTAGCTATATATATGACAATAAAAGGTTGTTTTGAGTGACTAGAACCCCAAACACATCCACTGCTCTTTTGCCAAGTTTGCACTCCCAACACATTAAGTTTGTAGCACTTGTAGTTTGAGAATCCATCACAACCAAAATGACTGACGACAACTCTACCACGTTGAGTGAAACCATAAAGTTAATACTTTTAGACGACCATAGCGTCACTTCTGTGTTGTCATCACCATCACTGTTAGAACAAATGATGAAAGTTTGAAAAAAAAAAGAAGAAAAAAAAGCTTCAAGTCTCACATCGCTAAGGATAAACACTTGAATAGTGTTTCACTCCCTATATATAGAGAGCTCATTTCTTCATTTTTCCTTGTCCCAGTTGAGAAGCATTTCCTCAACTTTTCTTTCTCCCTCCCATTTTTCAGCCGATGCATTTATAGCAAACTTCTCCCTCTTTCTTTCTGTCGCTCTATAATTTCGGTTGGCTGTAAGAGTGACTTTTTAAGTCATAATTTCGGTTGGCTATAAGAGTGACTTTTTAAGTCATATTTTCGGTTGGCTATAAGAGTGACTTTTCAAGTCATATTTTCGGGTGACTTTAGAGTGACTTTTCAAGTCATACAAGATGGTGTAATTCTAGAAAGGTTCCCTCAGTGCAGTGGGAGTCTTATACAGTGATCTGGGCTATTTTATCTTGGGGACTTCGTGGTTGATAGTCTGCTTGCACAATTTTTGGCAGTGCCATGAAACGTCTTAAAGAAAGCCACATTGTCCGCGACTCAGCCAATAATTTTGTTGGTTTGCCATAAACTATTGTTACAACAATTTTAAGACGGTTTCGATTCTGCTATGGCTACCGTAGATATTAGTGGCTCAAACAACAATGACCTCAACAAACCTTTTAGGTTTGAAGGGTATCATTTCAAACGTTGGCAACAAAAGATGATGTTTTCTTTAATTATGAGGAAAGTTGCCTATGTTTTGAACACCGATATTCCGATGGTACCTGAGGATGCTGAGAAGGAAGTGAAGGATAAAATGACTATGGAATTAGCTTTTTGGAATGAAAATGATTACCTATGCAAGAATTTCATTCTAAATGGGTTAGCTGATGATCTCTATGATTATTATAGCCTATATAAGTCTGCCAAATTAGTTTGGCTGGGTTTGGAAAAGAAGTATGATACTGAGGAAGCTGGGACTAAAAAGTATGTTGTTAGCCGCTACCTCAAGTATCAAATGACTGATGATAAATCAGTAGAGTCTTAATCCCATGAGATACAGAAAATTGCTCATGATATCATATCAGAGGGTATGGCATTGGATGAGCAATTTTAGGTTGTTGTCATCATAGACAAACTGCCTCCTAGCTGGAAGGATTTCAAAAACCTTCTCAGACACAAGACCAAAGAATTCCCTTTGGAGTCTCTGCTCACACGTCTGCACATTGAGGAAGAGGCACACAGACAAGATCGGAAAGATGAAGTGTTGGTTGTGTCTCACAACAACACTAAAAGGAAGAACACAGGTGCAGTTCTGAAGCCTATTGGCAAAAACTTTAAGAATCAGAACCGCAATGTGAGCAATACCTCCAACCGCAACAAGAACCCCCCAAGGGTCCAACATGCTAGACAACATCCACTTGCCAAGAATAATCCCGGTGAGTCATTCCTCTGCTACAATTGTGGCAAACCGGGACATATGGCACGTAAATGTAGAAATCCTTCAATGACAGGTGCTCCCCAGGCTAACATGACTTAAGAGCCATACATAGCTGTGATAACTGAGATCAATATGATTGGAGGATCAAATGGGTGGTGGGTAGACACTGGCGCCTCACGCCATGTCTACTATGATCGTGCTATGTTTAAAACATACACGAATGTTGAAAATAAGAAAGTGTTGTTGGGTGATTCCCACACCACTACTGTTGCTGGAACTGGAGATGTTGAACTGAAGTTTACCTCTATAAAGACTTTGATTCTCAAAGATGTGATGCATACTCCAGAGATGAGAAAGAATCTGGTTTCTGGTTTTCTTTTAAACAAGGCTGGGTTTACTCAGACCATAGGTGCAGATTTATTTACTTTGACCAAGAATGGGGTATTTGTAGGGAAAGGGTACGCCATTGATGGCATTTTCAAATTGAATCGTGATATTAATAAAGTTTCTCCTTCTGCTTACATGCTGTGTGATTTTAATATCTGGCATTCTAGACTTTGTCATATAAATAGTCATTGCATATCTAACTTGAGTAACTTGGGTTTTATTCCAAAGCTATCTTCAAATCACTTTAAAAAATGTGTTTTTTGCAGTCAATCTAAAATAACTAAGAAATCACATAAATCAGTAGTTAAAGAATCTGAGCCATTGGATTTAATACATTCTGATATATGTGAATTTGATGGAACGTTGACCAGAAATGTATATCTTATGAAAAATAAAAGTGAAGCGCTTGACATGTTTAAGTTATTTGTAACAGAAATTGAAAATCAATTCAATAAGAAAATTAAGAAACTTCGAAGTGATAGAGGCACAGAGTATGATTCCAGTTTGCTTAATGAGTTTTATAATTTGCATGGAATCATACATGAGACGACTGCTCCATATTCACCTGAAATGAACGGTAAAGCTAAAAGAAAGAACAGAACTTTTACAGAATTAGTTGTAGCTGCTATGTTGAGTTCTAGTGCAACATCTTTTTGGTGGGGCAAAATTTTGTTAACTGTTTCTTATGTGCTAAATAGAATCCCCAAATCAAAAAGCAAGACATCTCCCTATGAGATATTAAAGAAAAAACAACCAAATTTGTCTTATTTGAGAACTTGGGGATGTCTGGCCTATGTAAGGATCTCAGACCCTAAGAGGGTTAAACTTGCAAGTAGAGCCTATGAATGTGTGTTCATTGGTTAAGCTATTAATAGAAAAGCGTATAGGTTTTATGACCTAAACACAAAAGTGATCATAGAGTCAAATGATGTTGATTTTTATGAAAATAAATTTCCTTTTAAATTAAGGGATAGTGGGGGTACTTCATCCAGTTATCTTCCTGCTATTAGTAGTGAAAATCTTGCACAACCAGAACTAGATATAGAGCCTCGAAGAGGTAAGAGAGCAAGAATTGCTAAAGATTATGGGCCCAATTATATGGCCTATACATTAGAGGAGGATCCATCAAACCTCCAAGAAGCTTTGCCTTCTTTGGATGCTGACTTGTGGCAAGAAGCCATTACTGATGAGATGGATTCTTTGGAATCTAACAAAACATGGCATTTAGTAGACTTGCCTTCTAGTTGCAAACCAATTGGTTGTAAATGGATCTTGAAAAAGAAACTAAAACCTGATGGTACTGTGGATAAATACAAAGCTCGCCTTGTAGCCAAGGGTTTTAGGCAAAGAGAGAATGTGGATTTCTTCGACACCTTTTCACTAGTCACTAGAATAACATCTATTCGGGTGCTAATATCTCTTACTGCTATTCACAGTCTAGTGGTACACCAAATGGATGTTAAAACTGCTTTTTTAAATGGTGAATTGGAAGAGGAAATCTATATGGAACAACCTAAAGGGGTTGTGATTCATGGACAAGAAGATAAAGTTTGCAAGTTAAATAAATCTTTGTATGGTCTAAAACAAGCACCTAAGCAGTGGCATGAAAAGTTTGATAACTTAATAGTCTCGAATGGGTTTAAGGTGAATGAAAGTGACAAATGCATTTACTACAAATCTGTAAATAATATTTGCACTATCATATGTGTATATATCGATGACCTTCTCATATTTGGTTCATATATTCATGTAGTGAACGATGTGAAATCATGTTGTGTAACAACTTTGATATGAAAGACCACGGAGAAGCAAGTCTAATCCTTGGTATTAAGATTACTAGGTCAAAAGAGGGAATTTCTCTGGATCAATCTCACTACATTGAGAAGATCTTAAAGAAATATGACTACTTTGACAGTAAACCTGCTAGTACACCATATGATCCAAGTGTAAAATTGTTTAAGAACACTGGTGAAGGTATACGACAAATTGAGTACACAAGTATCATTGGCAGCCTTAGGTATGCCACTGATTGTACTAGACCCGACATAGCCTATGTTATGGGATTATTATGCAGGTTTACCAATAGACCTAGTATGGAGCACTGGCACGCTATTGAAAGGGTAATGAGGTACCTTAAAAGAACCATAAACCTTGGATTACATTATAAAAGGTTTCTTGTTGTACTTGAAGGATACAGCGATGCAGATTGGAACACTCTTTCAGATGATTCCAAAGCAACCAACGACTATATATTTAGCATAGCTGGTGGGGCTGTTTCTTGGAAGTCAAAGAAACAGACTATCTTAGCTCAGTCCACTATGGAATATGAGATGATAGCACTAGCAACTGCTAGTGAGGAAGCAAGTTGGCTGAGAAGCTTACTTGTAGAGATTCCTTTATGAGAAAGACCGATACCAGCTGTGTTGATCCATTGCGATAGTACAGCGGCTATTGCAAAAATTGAGAACCGTTATTACAATGGTAAGAAACGACAGATACATCGTAAGCACAACACTGTTAGAGAATTACTCTCAACAGGAGCTGTTAGAGTGGATCACGTACGCACTGATGATAATTTAGCAGATCCTTTGATGAAAGGATTAGCTAGAGAGAAAGTCCATAACACTTCTAAAAGAATGGGACTATTGCCCTTACTGTGATGATCATTCATGATGGTAACCCGACCTAAATGATTGGAGATCCCAAGAACTAGGTTCAATGGGTAATAACAAGTTATGAAGTGATATGAGATGAACATGCTGTTATAAGTGAAAGCAGCATGATTCCTGAAGTAACAAGAGAATGAGTTATGAAAAAAAGTTCATAATTCTTAATGAGATCTATACTCTACGTTGAGTGGAGTACCTAGGCTACAAGAGTACTTTTGATAGACTCACCTATGTGAATGTTGAAGTGGGGGCCGCTTCATATGAAATTTTGGGCAAAAATTTCTAGAGCGTTCACTATACCGGGATAGACGTGCATGACCTTTAACGCACGGGCTTTATAGAATACACCTATGAAAAGGTTGTGTGTGGTTTGATGTCGGAGATAGAGTTCAAGACTTCGAGTCACTCTAGTAAAATCTGAATCTTACCCACTATGCAAAGGTTCAAGTTGTATGACACCTTTGTTTATGCACAATTTTATGAAATCCTCGAAAATCTTCTTTTCAAATTTCAAGTGGGGGATTGTTAGAACAAAGGATGAAAGTTTGAAAAAAAAAGGAAAAAAAAGAAAAAAAAAGGCTTCAAGTCCCACATCGCTCAGGATAAACACTTGAATAGTGTTTCACTCCCTATATATAGAGAGCTCATTTCTTCATTTTTCCTTGCCCCAGTTGAGAAGCATTTCCTCAATTTTTCTTTCTCCCTCCCATTTTTTCAGTCGATGCATCTCCGGCAAACTTCTCCCTCTTTCTTTCTGTCGCTCTATAATTTCGGTTGGCTATAAGAGTGACTTTTTAAGTCATATTTTTGGTTGACTATAAGAGTGACTTTTTAAGTCATATTTTCGGTTAGCTATAATAGTGACTTTTCAAGTCATATTTTTGGGTGGCTTTAGAGTGACTTTTCAAGTCATACAAGAGGGTGTAATTCTAGAAAGCTTCCCTCAGTGCAGTGGGAATCTTATACAGTGATCTGGGCTGTTTTATCCTAGGGACTTCATGGTTAATAGTCTGCTTGCACAATTTTTGGCAGCCCCACACAACGTCTTAAAGAAAGCGACATTGTCCACGACTCAGCCAGTAATTTTTTCGGTTTGCCATAAACTATTGTTACAACAATCACCACTAATGTGGTCGCTCAAGCTACCTCACATGACCTTGGACCTCCTGTTCGTCATGGACAGGCCTGTCACATGCAACATTCTAGATCAGGGTGTTGAGCCTCAATATAACCTGTTGCATGTTGATGGATGGGCTGTTGGACAGGAGGGTGAAGCCCCACTGCCTAGGTCATTGTTGACAGTCGGCTTGCATGAATCTGATGCCGAAGTAGAAGTCACTACTCTTATACTCGGACCACCGGGTTCGGAGAAGGAAGCTATCGAGAAGGCAAAGCTGGATTTGCATTTGAAAATCTAGAACATCTTCTAGTGGTTGGTCTAGTCTAGTTGTCATGTGTTTTACAATGAATTTTAATCAATTCGTCTATCTAGCTAGCTAGTTTCTTGTTGATAAATTGAAAGAAAAGTGATATCAAATTCCATTTCTCAAAAGGATAAATTAAAATGACATGTGCATTATATGACCATGGTTTGGATTGGACTGCACCCGTATCTGAAATGGTGGGTGCTAATGGACATATAAGAATATTTCATTTCACACTATACGAATTTGCACTCTCCAACATTTTTCTATTTCATTATACTTCAGGTCCAGAGAGAGAGAAACAAACATATATTCATTTTTCATTCCATGAACTTGAATTGTGTAGACTAAGATTTGAGCAAAGCTGCAAATATATTAAAAAAGGTCTAAATTTTTTTCTTTACAATAGAAAAATGATAGCTTTATATTATGTTTCCTTGGAACAGTAATTTAGTTGACAGAATATTTACACAAACAGAAAATCATAGTCATCAATTTAAATGGTTGAGAGAAGAACTGATAAAATATTCAGAAAACTACGGGAAAAAAGAAAGTAATATTCGCACAATTTTTTTACTATTGTAATTGTCATCAATATTTAATGAAATAATAAATTATATCAAAGACATTTAAATAGGGGAATTTGTGGGAAGCAATTAATGCCATTATTTGAAATCATTTTTCTTTTATTGCAATTTGTTTGTGAAAAAAAAAACTTCCTTTTCATTTATTATAATTCTATCACTGGTTTGGTAACTCTGGTTAATTAGTACAAGGTGGCAATGTCAAAATGTCATCATAATCAACCTCACATGTTTGGTAACCCTAGTTTAGAAATATATGTCAGTTTAATCTTTGATTTTATTATTTTTGGACTCCTGATTTTGTAAATCTTATTGATATAAAAATGAAATTAATACTACTAGAAAAGCGATTTCAACATTGGTGGAAAAATCACATTTTACATCGGTGGTCAACCGATGTTGAATAGGATGTTGTTGAAAGTTAAAAGTTTCAACATCGGTCCTCCAACCACCGTTGTAGAAAGACAACATTTTTCCACATCAGTGCTTACTTAGGAAACGATGTAGAAGTTAGACCTTCTACATCGGTGTTATCATAGAAAACGATGTAAAATAGTGTTTTTCCACATTGGTGCTGAGTTAAGAAACGATGTAGAAGTTAGACCTTCTACATCGGTGTTATGATAGAAAATGATGTAAAATAGCGGTTTTCCACATCGGTGCTCAGTTAAAAAACGATGTAGAAGTTAGACCTTCTACGTCAGTGGTCAGTTAAGAAATGATGTAGAAGTTAGACCTTCTACATCAGTGTTATCATGAGAAACGATGTAAAATAATGATTTTCACATCGGTGCTCAGTTAAAAAAAGATGTTAAAGATTTAATAACCTGCAATTAAAAAATGATTAATTAATGATCATTTTTTATATTTTCAATATTATCAGTATTGCTAATAATCAATAAATGTTATTATATAATATGAAAATTAGTATTTATAATTAAATATTTAAATAAATATAAATGGTAAAATTTATTTAATAAATAAATATTTAAATGATAGATTAAATAAAAATAAGAGATTTATGTATTATTTATATTTAATCTACCATTTAAATATTAAGAAAATAAATTTTACTATTAATTACAACAAATTAAGAAAATTGAATTTTACTATTAATTACAGCAGTTAAGGAAACCAAGATCTACAAAAAGAGACGAGACACATTCATTCAGCAAGATTTATATAATTCAGTCTGATAAACATAGAATACAATTTTTATTCTCTGAAATTTACACAACATAAAACAGAACAAACAAAAATGCCAATTTTTATTCTCTTAAATGGTGATGACATATCTAGAGGACTACAAACCCATCAAGGCGGCATAGCATGTTGATCTCTTGGGCAAAACAATCACGCAGAGGAAGCACAACAAGAACTTCCCATCTAGCATCAAGATACTGTATATCTACATGTAATGAGTATCCTTGACCCTGTTGAAACAAATGACCATTCCCAAGATTCATAGATAAGGTCATAAGTAATACTACACAGAATAAGCAACACAATTAGATTTCATCGAGAGACAAGAGCAATCTGGACACAAATCCTAAAATCCACATGACTTATGGAAGGAAGCTGGCCTAGTTAAGCAAAATAAATAAGGCATCTTCAACATATCAGATATAGAAGCAGAGTTCTAGATAAAAAAGGATATGAAATGACATTAAACAGTTAAAATAAAATTATATTAATCCCTGAGCCCAAGCCGCACCTAATCACTTTTTTTTCCAAGAAAAAAAGGACATAAAGTTACTACTGAGTAAAACATTTACATTTGTCTTTTAGTGGTTTTATTTTAACCCCCACAACTGTGATAATGTCCACGGGCCTATTAATCTTTGTGCAAGACCCAACATTACCCACAAAACCTAGAGAAACATACAACACAACAGGGACATTATGAATAGCACTTGTACACTAGTAGCAGTGGCACGGTTATATAACTTTATAGTTCCTTAATATAAGCTGACTTAGTCAACCACTCAACCATGTTTTATCTATATTTGTATGTGTGTTTATAACACAGTTACGTACAAACTACTTGTATCAACTTAAAACAAGTGAGCAAAAATTAGTAACAAGTAATACCAGAGACTCAATTGCCACACTCTTGCTAACAAGATCTGTCGTGGTGATTGCCACAGCAGCAGAATCTGCCCCGTATGCAAGCTAATAAGATTTGATGAACAAAGGATTGAAAAGTAGACACAGCAAGTGTTGTTTAGAGCTATATACTTTTCAAGGATTAAGAAACTAAAATGGTGAAAGGAAGGCAAAAAGAAAACTACACAAATACAAAGGCCATATTATAATCACACAAAAAAAATGTCACTTCCCTGACATGATTGCATGCCAATTATACAAATTGAGAGTAAATCCCACTTTAGTTTTTAACATTTAAGTACATGTCAGTTTAATCTTTGATTTTATTATTTTTGGACTCCTGATTTTGTAAATCTTATTGATATAAAAATGAAATTAAAAAAGACTACACAAATTTTACGAATAATAAAGTAATGAATTATAAAATAGAGTATGGTAAAGTTGTTATAAAGTTTACCTGTATCAATGTTACTGATGATTGTATTTTCACCAAATCTTCCCTTTTGCCATGTTGTGTTCCCTTTTGCCAATGTTACTAATTTTACCATATATTTATCATTAATTATTTTTAGATTAAATTATCCTTAATTAATTGTTATGACAAATAATTAGAAGACAGAAAAATGTATTAATAATGATAGGGGTAGTTTTAAAAAATACAAATTTAATTATTTTGATACAACTTTAAGACAATTATACTTCACTGAATGAAACTGTAAAATCAACATTATTTCCAGAATGATATCAAGATTTTCCAAGTCGTGTAGTCCTAGATGACCAGAAAGTTACCTCAATATGGTGTCACTAGACACCATTACCACTCATGTGATCATGAGAGTCATTTGTGCTTGTCAATTAATTAAAGCCTACATTTTTACTTGCACTAATAGAAATTAACTAATTTTAATGAATTGTTTTGTAAGAATAACAAACTAATTAAGCTCAGGTTAAGTAGAGTTGTTATGAGTCTTCATCCCTCTTTAGGATACTTTTAGAATCTCAAATGAGAAATCAAAAGAAAACCAAGTTAGCTAAAAAAATGAATAAATTAAAATTATAGGTTAAGTAATTTCTATTGCTTTTATTTATTTAATATAAATGTGCATGACAATATTTGTAGAACTTTGTAATTAATAAATAAGGCATTTGGAGGATTATCTGATAATTCTTCATCATTTACTTTTCTTTATTTTCAAATACTTATACAAAAGTCATGTTTATATTTAACCATCTTTTCTTGTCCATATTCCTCCATTTTATAACCCAACTTGGGTGCTTTATGTTGTGATGGGTGGAAAAATTTTAATATATTATTTTACTTATAAGTTTTTTTAACTGAGTTATATACTAGACTTTCAATCGATGCTCTTGTGACAAATATAACACCAAATTCATCCTAGATAAAAGTAAATGACACATGTGGTCCCTGAATATAAATTTGTTCCATTAAGTCAATCCTCTAGTTAGTCTCTATTATGATTTTTTTTTTGTCTAGACCATAGATATCCTCCATTGGAAGCCATGTTGTTAAAATCAAGTAGAACCACTATCAACAACAAAACTATCCCTCCATGCATTTAACACAACTGGATAACCTCATATTGTAAGTAGGGAAGACAATTGGAGGGTATGGGTAGTAATCTTCCCACACACCCTCATAGGCCAATTGATCTAATGGGGGTAGTTTTAGAAACTATTTCTCCATATAGGTCTTTTTTGAAAGATATTACGAGGGGGTGCTGTTTTTTACGTGATTTTCACGCTGCATGCAAGCCAAATCGCCATGCACGCTGGCGATTTCACGAGGGAAGGGTACGTGGCTTCTCGCCACTGCCACTGGCAACATAGCCGGTGGTTATCGCCACCTCCATTGGTGAGTCCTACGTGGACACATCTCGCTGGGTTGACTGGCGAGTCCAGTCTACGTATGTGCATAGGCTAGGGTTGGGCAGACACAGGGGTGCAGGAGGCGCAGGAGTTGCAGAGGGAATCACCATTGTGACTAGCGATTTGCGCTTCGGGTATCGCCACTGCTGCTGGCGATTTGCGCTTCGTGAATTATAAAGCCCCCCTCAAAAGATAGCAAGCACACATTTTTCCTATAACTGGTGGCAAGAACTTTGGATTTCCTTTATGCTTGTGCTGGTGGCAAGAACCTTTGGAGAACTTTGGCCCTTCTCTTCTTACATTTTCAGTTTTGTCAAAAGTTGGTATGTTATTTATTATTTTTTGTATTTTATTTATTTAGTTGTTTGTGTTCTGATAATTAAATTAATTGTTTTAGATATTATAAAGTTTTTATATAATAGAATAGATTTAGGTATTGTAAGTTATTAGTTTTGTATAACTTAGTTTTAGTTCTTAGTTTTATATGGTAGATTAGGTTTAGTTTTAGTTTTATATATTACGTTAACTTTAGTTATCGTATGTTATTAGTTTGATATGTTATGTTAATTAGTTTTAGTTCTTAGTTATGTTAGTTAGTTTTAGTTCTTAGTTTTAGTTTTATATGGTACATTAGTATTAGTTTTAGTTTTATATGGTACGTTAGTTGTAATTTTAGTTTTAGTTATTGTAAGTTATTAGTTTTATATGTTAGTTTTAGTTTTGTATGCTATGTTAGTTTTAGTTTTAGGTATTTTAAGTTATTAGTTTTGTATGTTAAATTAGTTTTAGTTGTAGGTATTGTAAGTTATTATTTAAATATATCTAAATTTTGCTATGTTATTTAAATTTTGTATGCTACGTTAGTGATATGGTATGTTAGTTTGTATTAATTTTGTATATATATTGTAGAATATATTTAATTTATTTGTAGAATATATTTAATTTTTGTTATTTCTATAATATATTTTGTTATTGAAATATTTGAATTTAAAAAAATATAATTAGTTATTTATTTAAAGTTGTGTTTGCATGTATTTTAATTTATTTGAAGAGTATATTTAAATTTTATTATTTGTATAATATATTTTGTTTTTCAAATATATATATTTTGTTATTTATTCAAATTTTAATTATTTGGTATATAAATTTAATTAATTTTTTGTAAATGTACTTAATTTTTTTATGTACAATTAATGTATAAATTTTATTGTCAATTTATTATATTATATTTTATTTTGCAGTATCAATGGCATCTTCCTCGTTGCAAGCTAAGCATGTTTCAGAACATATTTGGAATGGGGAAGAAGACAGAAAATTACACATCATACAAGTTGTCCCCATGTATCAAGGTCCAGAAGAAATACCAGAGAAAATTATTCATTTACTACGGCAATCCAGTTTTTATTGGATTATGAAGATGTGATACTTAAAAATAAATGCGACATTAATTAGTGCCTTGATTGAAAGATGGAGGCCCGAAACACATACGTTTCACATGAGATGCAGAGAGTGTACTATTATTTTTCAAGATGTCTCTATTTTATTAGGTTTCCGTGTGGATGGGTCACCATTAATTGGTCCAACAAATCTTGATTGGGCTGATTTATGTGAAAAATTGTTAGGAGTCAGACCACAAGAAGGTGAACTTCAAGGTAGTGTGGTTAAATTAAGTTGGTTGGCTCACCATTTTTTCACAATTAAATAACCATGACGGTAACGTACAACAACTAGAAAGGTTTACCCGTGCATGGATCCTTAGATTCATAGGAGGTGTCCTATTTGTTAACAAAAGCAGTAGCAAAGTTTCCCTAAGATACCTGTAGTTTTTACGTGACTTTAGAGAGTGCAGCACGTATGCATGGGGACCTGTTGTGCTTGCTTATTTATATAGAGAGATGTGCAGCGCCACCGATTACAAAACTAAATCAATCAGAGGTATGTGCATCTTAATCCAAATGTGGGCATGGGAACGATGCACAACTTTGGCTCCAAAGAGGACTCCTCCCGTAATAAAAAATAAACCACTCAGACACAGGTTAGTCATTTAAAAAATTAGATTTCATTTGAAAATAATTAATAATGTAACGTGTCGGCAATGATGATTTCATAATTTTTTGTAGGTGGTTGCGACGTGGAAAATAACATATTGGCAATGATGATCTGATAGTTTTTTGTCGCAAATTGGATATCATGAAACGACATGAGGTAAGAACATCGTAATGTATTGGTTAAATAATAAATAATATGTCATGTTTAAGTAAAAATTAATAATTGTGTTATTATATGCAGTTTTTGTGGAAGTCTTACACAACAAATGTTATGTCAGCGTTACCTCCAATTTGTTTGGTTGGAAGTGTAGCGTAGCGTGGTGCACGGTGGTGTCACTCATTTGTTTCCATGTTGTTGAGTGGCACCAACCCGATAAAGTTTTGAGATAATTTAGAATGCAACAACCAACTCCAGGGTGTCCTTCGCAACCCTTGAATATTCATGGCATAACGCTGAAAGGAAAACAAGATGAAAATTGGGAGCAACTGTTCACCCCAATGATCGGTCAATGGAACAAGCAAGTTGATTTTAGGGTCGACGGTTATCCTCGACAAAAGGGCTTATTGAACATTAGCTCCAACTACATGGTCTTTGGTATAGGCATAAAACAAAGATGTTTGTTGACCCAAAAAATGCAAACACAGCTACATTGGCATTTTTTTGTTTTTTGAATATTTAACTTCAATTTTTTTAAAATCATGCCCATTAATTTGCTCACCCTAATAATTGTGTGCTGAAGTTGCAGAGACATTACAATACATGGTGTCTCCTCAAGGGATGAATACATGGACAGTTGATGATCTCGTGCCTTATGTGGAGAAAATAACGATTTTATCGAAAGAGCAAGAGAGAATCACGTAGCCTGTGTCACATGGTCCAGCATCAGAGCATCAATTTCCAGCACAAGAGTTTCACATTCTCCAGTCAAGTGTTGAAACTCAAGGCATAGGCAGGCGAAGGGTGGTTGTTGAAGTGGAAGAATATTCCCAACAAATGGCGGAGCGTGGCCATGGAATGTATTACACACTACCAACATTTTCTCAGTATCCAACGCAGATGTATTAGTATCCTTTCAAAAGGTCATCACACTAATATTTCTGCAAGCAAACACTCGTTTGGTGGTGTTGCGGAAACACATCTTCATTTTTCATGGCCAACTATGACCCCTTCACAGCAACATGATGCCCCAATTCCAACACCTAACGCCCCATTAGGTACGCAATGGAATGTACCCAGAGCAATACCTGATATAGGTGACTTATTAGGTGCTGATTTGCGTCACCAATTTTTTGCTGAGGCTGACCAAGTAGAAACGGGGAGACTTCGGGGCAGAAGAAATCCTTATCGCCAAGCGCAACGATGGGATCGATCATGTGACACATCCTCACGTCATCACGGATATCATAATGAATGATTATCATGTCTCTGTTTAAATATGTTGTTGTATGTTTCTCATTTGAATTTGACACTTAATCTATCGTATACAATTTATTAAGGATTACTAATGGATACAGTTTATGTCGCACATCAAACTATAATAATAAATAATGTTAAAAAAAAACTAAAGTAGACAAACAAAAATAACTAATGTTACTAAGGCTTAGGGTTTAGGGTTTAGGGGTTAGAGGCTTAGGGTTAGGGTGAACAATTCTTACTGGTTGAAATGATAAATGTATTCACCTATTTTTTATTTAATAAATTATACCTTCTACTGGGTGAACAATTCTTACTGGTTGAATCATGTCGGTGACTTCATCATCTGTATCAGATATACCGTCAACACTATCATCTTCGTCTAAAGACTCTTCAACGTATGAGTTAGACACAAGATAATCATCATCATCATCTTCATCACCATGTAAATTGCTCACATTTCTTGGCAGTTGCGCCTCATTATTAGATAAATTATTTCCACATGATGTAAGAGAATTTGCAGAATGAAACATAGAACCACCAGCCACATCCTTTTCTATGTATAATTTTTGATCTTGTTGTTGAAAACTTTCGAGTATGGTTTCAACATCTTCGTCATCACAAATTTGCAAAGCAACATATTTTCCAGAAACTAAAAATCTACAACTGATAGCAGAAATAATTTTATTATTTTCTAACTTTACCTTATCTCCAATTTTTTTTTCAAAGCATTGAAACTAATTCTACGTTTAATCTAAATCGCTTTTTTACTACCTTCAAATATTACACCATCATTCTCTTCATATACCCTTCCATTGAAATAAAACACTGTTATAACCGAATTCATGATGTACCTACAAAAACAATATTTTAAATAATTAATCATAATAATAATAAATTCAAAATAAAAAAATCTAATCACAAAAAGCCTCTTTACTGGAACTTCACATTAAAAATTTATTCTAAAAAAAATTATTAACTTCAAATCGATATGATGACAGGGACTTAGAAAACTTGAACGATTTCAAGGTAGTAATTTTAAAGGCAAAATAAACCATCAATGAAGTTACTATTATAAATAATTAATCTTAACAATAATAACTTAAAAATAAAAAAAGGTAATTAAAAAATTACTACCAATAGATTAAAATAAATATGATGCCAAAAACTTAAAAGTAAAAATTTAAAAAGGCAGAACAAAGCAACGCTTTCAAAGTAGACCTTTTAATTACATTACAAAGCATCAACACCGAACTAATCTAATTAAAAAAATACTACACACTTCACATTGAAATTTTTTTCCCCGGACTCAAAATACTTACTTCAAATAAATATGATGCCAAAAAAATTTTTGATTTTAAACACGGTTGAAGTTGACGGCTCGTAAATTTTTAACACACACGAACAAACCATGAACACCAAGCTAATCTAATTAAAAAAAATACTACAACTTCAGATTAAAATTTTTTTCCGCACTCAAAATACTTACTTCTAATAAATATGATGCCACAAATTTTTTTGATTTTAAACACAGTTGAAAGTAGAAGGCTCATCAATTTTTAACACACTAACAAAGCATCAACACCAACCTAATCTAATTAAAAAAAATACTAGAAACTTCTTATTCAAAATTTTTTCCGGACTCAAAATTTTTTCTTCAAATAAATATGATGACACAATTTTTTTTTATTTTAAACAAACTTTTAGTTCAACCCTTACAAATTTTTAACACACACAAACAAAGCATCAAATATAAAGCTAATTTAATTAAAAAATAATAATAAAAACTTCACATTCAAACTTTATTCTGACCTCAAAAAAATTACTTCAAAACATAAATTTCATGCCACACACAATTGTTTGATTGCGAACTTCAAACCTTCAAGGCTGAGAAACTTTAAACTTGAAGAAGGAAAGGTTCAACAATTTTCAAAAACGCAGAGCAAGCAATTTTAAAAACGCACAGGAAAGCAAGCAATTTTAAAAATGCTATTTAAAGTTGCATGATCTCGCCAGCACCAATGGCTATATCCATATTGCATGATCTCGCCAACACCACTTGCTATATCCATTGACACCATCTAAAGCACGGCCATTTGAAAAAAGCATTGCCATCTGAAATCTGAAAAGTTTGGAAAGCTGTGCCCTACCCTGCTGCAAATCGCCAGTCAAACTGGCTAGACCTCTTGCATGGCCAAATCGCTAATGGCACTAGCGACACCACTGCATTCTGCCAATGGCAGTGGCATTTTTGCCACGTGTCACAGCTAGGGCAAACTCGCCAATGAAACTGTTGGTTTGCATGCATTTTACGTACCAAAACAGCCCCATGTTGGAAATTCTTTTAAAAGAGACCCATTGGAGGAATTAGTTTGTAAAAGCAGCCCCATTAGGGCAATTTGCCCACCCTCATATACATGGATGCTTGTTAAGAAGATATCCACGAGTTATATATATATATATATATATATATATATATATATATATATATATATATATATATATATATATATATATATATATATATATATATATATATTATTTTATATCAAAGACTTGGCCATAAAGTCATAGTGTTAAAGCAATAAGAAAAAAAATAGAGTAGAAGGACATTTGAAGGCAAAAATAAATCCACCTTACTTGGCATCACTATTTTTAATTAGCTTTGTTAGGAATAGAAATAAAAATCACTTTGCTCTTTTTTATAGGCTCACGTGGTTGACTTGCCTGAAAACGTTTGATCAATTAATTATTTTTAAGAAAAATGTCTTACTGACCAATATTTAGGACATTGGTTAAAAAATTGAAAAGAAAAAATATTTTGTGTAAAGATACATAAGATTGTGTAAAAAAAATCTTAAACAACATCATTTTACACATCTTAATAATTTTTTCTTTTTAATTCTTTGACTAGTGTCCTCAGTAACATTTATCTTTTAAAAATAGGCAAAGAAAACTTGTTAAGTGCATTCTAATCACATAAAAAGCATGCACACTTGTCAATACAGGACTTGTCAAGACACATTTATCCCCTAATCCTACTCAATACATAACTAATGTCAAGTAAAAGCTGAGAAACCTACACACATCCACTGTTTTGTTGCGAAGATTTGCACGGCCACACAAACCCATTTGTCTGACATCATACAACTGATTAATATAAGGTACTTCCTGTAACCATGATCAGCATCACAACCTTTTGCACTAGTAGTGTGAGAGACTAACAGTCCATCTCCACCGCAATGTTCCACACACCTGACAACTCTGCCAAACCGAGTGAAGCAGTAAAATATGCATCATTTCAAGCACTTCATGAATCTCGAAGTCATGTAGACGACAAGAAAGTCACCTCAATGTTGTCACCATCACCATCACGACTGATGTTGCGACCCAGGTCATCTCGGGTGACACTTGACCTCTTGTCCATCATGGAGGAGCCTGTGACAACAATCCGAATTTTGGGTATTGAGATTCAACCTTACCTCCAACCACCTGGGTCTGTCCGAATTTTGGGTGTTGAGCTTCGACCTTACCTTCCACCACCTGGGCCATTGTTGGAAATCGACGCTCCTGTATCCAACGCAAACATGAAGCCACAATCCTCATAATTTTTCTACCCTGTTCCGAGAAGGAAGCAATTCAGATGGCAGAGCTGGATTTGAGTTTGAAGATTTAGGGAATTTCGTGTCTAAGGTTTTCAATCGAGTTTGCTTGAGACTTAATTGAGTTTTTACATTCTGTTTGTTTTTCTAATTTATGTTTCACAAGGCCTTGTGAATTTAGTCCAAGCTAATTCAAGTTGGTGATAGGTTGTGTCCTTTGAAATGAATTTCAATCGATTAATTAATATGGTTTGGTAGTTGGTCAGGTGTGTTAAAATCTGCTAGTTCTTTAATTTTGTTCTTCTTCACATTTGTAAATTCACTAAATTGTAAGAAAAATTATACGTATTCCCTTACCCAAAAACAGGTTTAATCCCAAATAGTACATATCCTAATTGAAATTAAAAATGGTATACCACCAAGGTTTAGAATTTGGATCGCTGATGGACATATGAGAGAACAGCACCATGAATTATATGATGATGAATTGGATAGAACTAACACATACGCATAATTTTTTTCTTTCACATTAGAAAAATGACAACTTTCTGTGTCCCAGGAATAGTAACGCATATAATTTACAGCATTTTTTATGAGAAGTTAAGTTTTAGGCTACCAGAACATGACAGAAGTCTATTCAAACGGTTATAATGTCCAGAAAAGAAATCATTAAATATTCAGATCACTCAAAAAATTAAATTAAAATATTCACACAATTATACTTTGTTGAAACTGTCTGTATAAAATGAAATAAAATTAATGATATTAAAGACATTGACATTTAATATTAATTTCAAAACAATTAAATTGTTTAGAATAAGTGCATTTGAGTCCAGTAATTAATTAGCTTGTTTTAATATCATTTTTTTTATTACAATTTGTTTGAAAAATAACTTCCTTGCCCTTTATTATAGATATACACGTGGTTAACATGCATGTAGCTTCATCCAATTCTAACTCATGTTTTTTAACACTGGTTAGTGTGTTATGTGCATCCATGTCACACTGATCAACCTCAAAGGTTAATTTGGTAACACCTGTTTAGTAACATAATTTTATTGGAATGCTAATGATATGTTTGTAAATACACTCTACAACCGATTGAAACTTATTCAAAATTATTAATTTTACCAAATCCTATCTTTAAATTAGTGTTTTTTTAAATAAATTTCAGTCAATTATAAAGAGATGTTGGAATGCTAGTGTCATTGAGAGTCTTCCTAACATTTTTACTTAAAATGATATATTTTATTACATTAAGTGATAACATGATTTAATGGAAAGATAGTCAATGAGAATGTTCATCGCATTTTTCTTAAAAATGATATATTTTCTTACATTATATGAATTAATTTTAATAAATCTAAAAAAGATGTATCATATTTGTTTATTCAATTTAGTCATGTTATAATGTATCATTTAGTTTATACCTAAAAAAAATATTCACACAAATATTTATATGTAATGATGTCTCTAAAAACTAGCAAATATACATAATATGTATATGTAATCTTTCTAAAGATTTTATATAATTTTATTTTTCATAACTTCTTTTCCACTTTGTTTTTTTCTTTCTTTCCTTCTATGAGATGAATTGATTTGATTCATTTTTAGTCCTGACTATAACTATTGTATTTGAAATGAATTCAAAAATCCAACTTATCTATTTATATTTGAAAAAAACGAAAAAAAAAAAATTCAATCCATCGTATGTCCAAGTAACCAGCAAGTATTTGTCTTCCCATGATTATTTTCTATAATAACAGTAGCACACAAGACCCTTTTTAATTTGATTGTAACAATATTTTATAGATGCTGTCAATTAGAATATTGATCTATCATCTTCTATTTGAATTGGGCTCTCCATTTTATGGGACAAGCCAAATCAATGACTGAGTTAGATCCTTAGAAATGCTTTTCAGTTGAATGACGTTCATTCATGATCATACATATGTCTTCAAATTTTTAACGAATGCTTTATGAATAAAACCTCAAATGGATCACAAAAAATGAACAGATTGGTCGGATTGATTCTTGATAGAAATAAATAATACTCGTGGTCCTTGAATTGAACATTTTTCCATTAAATCAATTCCTCAATTACTATATATATTAAGAAACATTAACTAAAAGGGTGATATCCCATGTTATGTTAAGTGCCTTGTTGGGTGTCTACTGAGTTACACTCCATAACTTGTAGACCAATAAATTAAAATCACTTCATTTTTCTCTTATAAACATAATTTCTTCTTGTAATTATGATCCATATGGTTCTCTTCCTATGCTACATGAAATAAATATCATCTTAACTCTTTTTTTTTGGCCCACTTCTAAATAAATCCAGCAAACCACAAAAACTCAATTGTTGCATGTAATACAATTATAACAACAGAAAACACACATAGAATACTACATATGGCAACAACACAATACAAAGCTAGGGAAAAATAATCTTTTGTAGCAAAATCCCAATCTATTTTTTTTTTGTTTCTTTAAACTTTATTTCTCTATATATAGGAGTTTGCTATAACTTACACTCATTTTAAGAAGTAGTTAGCAAGCTATAATTACAAAACAAAAAAATACACCCACTTATTATTACAAATGATAAATATTTAACTTAATTCATCAATAAAAATATGGATTTAATAATGCTCACTTAACATTCTCATAAAAATCAATTTTTATATAAACGTGATTGAATTTTTATAAATAAAATATTATTGTTAACATCAATTATAAAATAGTCAATGTTGCAAATTTTCCTAAACATTCTTATTTTAAAATTTATGTTGTGAGTGCTAAGTTAACATCCACTTTCCATAAAATTTATATTGATCATGTCAATGTTATTTTAATATCAACTTCACTCTATGTGATGAGTCCTTCCCCTAGCCCCTTCGAAAACTTTTGTTCCCTCTCTTAGTTGCTCAAAACCCTCAAACCAAACCCCTCCGTTGCCACAATCTCTTCTCCCAAATCCTATGGCGGCTACCTCTTCTCTCACCCAAAACCTCCCCCTTTATTCTCGACACTAATTTTCCTCTAACCCCAACCCTCGTATGGTTCACCTGCAACCTATGCTCCCACTACAACTTTCAAAATATCAACATGAATTGTTGTCACCTACACTGATGTCCTCCGTCGCCGTCATCAAAGTGGCCATTCCCAGGTACCCTATCCGCCATCTTCTTTGCATCTTTTTTTGTCATTGCTTCTCTTGGAGATTTTGTAGTTGCCACCACAGTCTCGTAGGGTGACCTAACTCCACTCAAGGAGTTGCACGTGACCCCAAACACTGTAGTTAGGAAATGGTTTCCTTTTGTTTGGTGCTACATCATTTTTCCATTAAATGCCCCAATGAGCCTTTGGTCACAACATACACTTCTGATTCTGGTTGCTGCCTAAGTAAAGATGGCTTCTTCTTTGTTGTATGAGGAATCACAAGGAATCAGAACCTTAAGCTCTGGGCTGCTGAATTCTTTTTCTCAAAACTGAAACACAAATGGGGTAAACATATAGTAAATCTAACATCTGCAAGAAGTCTGAATTTTACGTTGCAGTCTTTTACCAAAATAAAATTAGCGTCAATCAGTCTTTTCCTTGCAAATATATTACTGAATTTCGTCTTTAAAGACTTCTATTTGAATCAATTATTATCTTATATCAAATATGGTTTGTCAAATCTTTTTGAGAAAAAAAAGCTAGGAATGAGTGCAGTAACCATCTTCCAAGTCCCAGACGAGGACCTTCCTATCAACTCCACTAGTGTTGGAAACTTAGATAATAGCAAGTGCTAGTGACTAAAGGGAAGAAGAAAAGATCATAGAATATGCAAGGAAAAAAAGAAAATCCCCTACTGATTTCCTTCATGAGATAAAAAATTGGCAGATGAAAATGAATGGGAATCGATAAACTTTTTTTCTTCGATAAAGACATTCTGCTAACCCTGCTTATAGGAACCCATCCTTTTTTTGTTATAAGGTCAACTTCTTTCATTATTATATATATGAGAATAAGGGCTAATAACAGATGATAAAAGAAAAAATTCAACCAGTATATAACTGAGGTATTTGTGTGACCTTAATTACCTGGGATATCGTTGGAGTTATACTTTGTTCTATCCCCAATCATCTTAGAAGAAATTATATTGTTCTTGGTTTTTTAAAGTATAATATATGCTAAATATATAATGACTCTTTCTTTTGTAAAAACTATAAAATGTAGTATTTCTATGTTCAAGTCCTGATAAATTTTTTTTATTACATTTGTTCATCAATGGCATTATTTCTTTTTATTTCCATTCATCATGAGATTTTTAGAGGATTTGTGTTACTCTCCTTGTCATAGTGGAACCACATTGCTTTCATTCCATTTACTTATAGTTCTACAATTGATTTGATCCTGCAGACCTGCACTTTTGCATAGCACATATACCTTGACATTTTGTGTAGTTCAATTTTTAACATAACGACTTCTATTAGATTTTAGTTTAACCCCTGCGATAGAATTGGTACAAATGTGTTATGCCATTATTAGTCATTCATTAGACTTTTTTATCTGCCCAACTATAAACATTTTTTTTATCAATGACATGGAACTTTATAGTAATAATATAACTGGGGAAATCCCACTCAAGCTTGGAAGTTTGACAAACTTGGTGAACTTGGATCTTTACATGAATGGCATTGTGACTGAAACAGTGAATCTATAGTTGTAGACAGATTTTTGAAACCTTGATCTGTTGACTTTTTTCATTTTAATTTAATTCATTTTACTAAGCCTGGTATTATTAAAATTTAAAACTAAAACTCTTACAAGTTAATTATAAACTTTCTCTAGTTTACTTTGAAGTGGTAATGCTCTATCATACAACCCCTTTACTTTCATTTTTGTCCTTTTGTGTCATCATTTTGCTTAGCGAAATTCTTGCTTAGTTGATATTAGTCACTGGATTAAGATTGCATACCTTCAAAGATCATATTTATTACTCCCGTGGCTAGAAGAAGCAAACTTGTGTGACATGGAATGTTTGGGCTATGATTTGATTTACCTTTTATTATGAGCCTTGGTCTACTATAAATTGCTTCTTTGTTCTTTGTTTCTTTTATTTTAATACCAGATTGTGGAGGTGTGGAGTATGCAAGAAATAATGGTATCCTAGTTATATTGTTTCCTAAAACAAAGGACGAATCCAATGGATTATCTCCTAGTGACCTTGTTGATACACTAAAGTCAGATTATTTACTTCATTTTCTGCAATTGTATTTAACTTTACGTGGTTACGTTATTAACCTATAATACTATTCCAATTGTACACTAAAGTCACTTTACGTGGATCATCTCATTTTTAACCTATAATACATTATTATCCTATAAAAACAAAAAGACTATCCTTGGAGCCACGGATAGAGCTAGTAGTTGCAAGAAACAAAGCAAACGACGGGTAACTCATTTATGTTAGAAATTCTGTTATTCTTGTTTTTGTTGTCTAGGGAGTGTATTTTTATTATCATGGATAGTCTGTAACTATGCTAATTTCTATTGATTTTTTGTCTTCCTACTTCCTATTGATTTATAAAAATAGAAGACTATCCTTGGAGCCACTAATAGGACAAGTATCTAAGTTCAACTACTGAATTCCATAGATGGCATCATTTAGTTAACTATTTGTAAATGTAATAGTAATTCCAATATAAATATATATTGTATCACTAAAACTGCTTGGGACTGGTTATGTTTTGAAGGATAAATTATCTTTTTAATCCATAAATTACTTGAATTTTTTGGTTTTAGTCCCTAAACTTGTCAAGTCTATTATTAGTCCCTTAACTTTTTGTTCATCCTTAATTTTAGTCCTTTAACATTTTTCCATCGTTACTTGTAATCCTTTTAAGGGACTAACAGTAAGAACGGAAAAAAAATTAAAGGACTAAACATCAAAGACGAAACAAAAAGTTAAAGACTAAAAATTTGAATAAAAAAGTTTAGGGGACTAAAAAAAAATTTTAAAAAGTTTAAGGACTAAAAGATAGTAAATCCTACTTTGAATTACAGGTTGAGTTTATTGTAAGAACCAAAAAAACATTTTAATAAAATGACAATTTACATTGATTTTGTCAAAATTGATATTGAAATGTGTTATACAAGATCGATATGTGCTATAGAACATCGGTTTTAACCAAAATCAATGTGGCATAGTACATTTCAACATCGTTTTTGACAAATCCAATATCGTATAGCACATTCAACATCTGTTTTACTAAAATGGATGTTGTATATGATTTTTAACATCAGTCTATAGAAATCACTTTACATATTATACAGTTTTGACCACAAATTAGTAGGGGTGGTCATAGTTTGATCATTTAAATAACCATAACTATAACTAAAAAATATTGAGATTATAAGTATTTATAATAACTATAACTACTTATAATTTGATATAACTGGTTATTGATTTTAAAAACTGGTTTGATAAGCGTTTTTTGAATATACTTTCTTTGGTCAGAAATATACAGAAAAACAAAAACTTTTTTCATGGTCTCAAATATAAGAAAATTAAAACTAACTTTACCTTATTTAATGATGTTATCTTTAAAATATCTTTCATTTAATGGAGATGTTAGTTTCAATGACTTTTTCTCATCTTGATATCAAACTCCAATGAAGGGTAAATTGAAAAAATATAAATTTAATTGAAATTTATGCAATTAAATGTGGTTAACTAACTTTCTTATTAGTGTATCATTTTTCTTCTTATATTTGAGACCAGAGATAATAATTAATTATTTGAAATAAAAATAAATTATATCTAGATAAGTTATATAACCGGTTATGGATAAATATAAAAATAAGTAATTTGAAATGATCATTTCTATAAAATTAGTTATAGTTTTATAACTACTTTATTATTATTATTATTATTATTATGAAAGCAGGAAAAAAGTAGATCGAATATGGGCATTTGAGGGGGACAATTAATCCCTCTTATTTGGTATCACTAATTTTATTAGCATTGTCACACACTTTTTTTTTAAAATAGGAAAAGAATTTTTTATGAAAACATTCTGATCTTATTTCATGATGTGCAACGATTTACAACAGGCAACAAAATTATAACATTTACACATGTCCCAGTCCCACAAATAAGTTACAAAGCATTCCCATTTGTCAATACAATTGGTTTGTCAAGTTACATTAATTTATCCCCAAATACTTCTTAATTAATAACTAATACGTCATGCAAAAGTAGCTATATATATGACAGTAAAAGGTTGTTTTGAGTGACTAGAACCCCAAACACATCCAATGCTCTCTTGCCAAGTTTGCACTCCAAACACATTAAGTTTGTAGCACTTGTAGTTTGAGAATCCATCACAACCAAAATGACTGACGACAACTCTACCACGTTGAGTGAAACAATAAAGTTAATACTTTTAGATGACCATAGCGTCACTACTGTGTTGTCATCACCATCACTGTTAGAACAAAGGATGAAAGTTTGAAAAAAAAAGGAAAAAAAAAAGAAAAGAAAAGCTTTAAGTCTCACATTGCTTAGGATAAACACTTGAAAAGTGTTTCACTCCCTATATATAGAGAGCTCATTTCTTCATTTTTCCTTGTCCCAGTTGAGAAGCATTTCCTCAACTTTTCTTTCTCCCTCCCATTTTTCAGCCGATGCATTTCCGGCAAACTTCTCCCTCTTTCTTTCTGTCGCTCTATAATTTCGGTTGGCTGTAAGAGTGACTTTTTAAGTCATAATTTCGGTTGGCTATAAAAGTGACTTTTTAAGTCATATTTTCGGTTGGCTATAAGAGTGACTTTTTAAGTCATATTTTCGGGTGGCTTTAGAGTGACTTTTCAAGTCATACAAGAGGGTGTAATTCTAGAAAGGTTTCCTCAGTGCAGTGGGAATCTTATACAATGATCTGGGCTGTTTTATCCTGGGGACTTCGTGGTTGATAGTCTGCTTGCACAATTTTTGGTAGTGCCACGAAACGTCTTAAAGAAAGCGACATTGTCCGCGACTCAGCCAATAATTTTTTTGGTTTGCCATAAACTATTGTTACAACAATTTTAAGACGGTTTCGATTCGGCTATGGCTACCGTAGATATTACTGGCTCAAACAACAATGACCTCAACAAACCTTTTAGGTTTGAAGGGTATCATTTCAAACGTTGGCAACAAAAGATGATGTTTTCTTTAACTATGAGAAAAGTTGTCTATGTTTTGAACACCGATATTCCAGTGGTACCTGAGGATGCTGAGAAGGAAGTGAAGGATAAAATGACTATGGAATTAGCTTTCTGGAATGAAAATGATTACCTATGCAAGAATTTCATTTTGAATGGGTTAGCTGATGATCTCTATGATTATTATAGCCCATATAAGTTTGCCAAATTAGTTTGGCTGGGTTTGGAAAAGAAGTATGATACTGAGGAAGCTGGGACTAAAAAGTATGTTGTTAGCCGCTACCTCAAGTATCAAATGACTGATGATAAATCAGTAGAGTCTCAATCCCATGAGATACAGAAAATTGCTCATGATATCATATCAGAGGGTATGGCATTGGATGAGCAATTTCAGGTTGTTATCATCATAGACAAACTGCCTCCTGGCTGGAAGGATTTCAAAAACCTTCTCAGACACAAGACCGAAGAATTCCCTTTGGAGTCTCTGCTCACACGTCTGCACATTGAGGAAGAGGCACACAGACAAGATCTGAAAGATGAAGTGTTGGTTGTGTCTCACAACAACACTAAAAGGAAGAACACAGGTGCAGTTTTGAAGCCTATTGGCAAAAACTTTAAGAATCAGAACCGCAATGTGAGCAATACCTCCAACCGCAACAAGAACCCCCCAAGGGTCCAACATGCTAGACAACATCCACTTGCCAAGAATAATCCCGGTGAGTCATTCCTCTGCTACAATTGTGGCAAACCGGGACATATGGCACGTAAATGTAGAAATCCTTCAATGACAGGTGCTCCCCAGGCTAACATGACTCAAGAGCCATACATAGCTGTGATAACTGAGATCAATATGATTGGAGGATCAGATGGATGGTGGGTAGACATTGGCACCTTCCGCCATGTCTACTATGATCGTGTTATGTTTAAAACATACACGAATGTTGAAAATAAGAAAGTGTTGCTGGGTGATTCCCACACCACTACTGTTGCTGGAACTGGAGATGTTGAACTGAAGTTTACCTCTAGAAAGACTTTGATTCTCAAAGATCTGATGCATACTCCAGAGATGAGAAAGAATCTGGTTTCTGGTTTTCTTTTAAACAAGGTTGGGTTTACTCAGACCATAGGTGCAGATTTATTTACTTTGACCAAGAATGGGGTATTTGTAGGGAAAGGGTACGCCATTGATGGCATGTTCAAATTGAATCTTGATATTAATAAAGTTTCTCCTTCTGCTTACATGCTGTGTGATTTTAATATCTGGCATTCTATACTTTGTCATATAAATTGTCGTTGCATATCTAACTTGAGTAACTTGGGTTTAATTCCAAAGCTATCTTCAAATCACTTTGAAAAATGTGTTTTTTGCAGTCAATATAAAATAACTAAGAAATCACATAAATCAGTAGTTAAAGAATCTGAGCCATTGGATTTAATACATTCTGATATATGTGAATTTGATGGAACGTTGACCAGAAATATATATCTTATGAAAAATAAAAGTGAAGCGCTTGACATGTTTAAGTTATTTGTAACAGAAATTGAAAATCAATTCAATAAGAAAATTAAGAAACTTCGAAGTGATAGAGGCACAGGGTATGATTCCAGTTTGCTTAATGAGTTTTATAATTTGCATGGAATCATACATGAGACGACTACTCCATATTCACCTGAAATGAACGGTAAAGCTGAAAGAAAGAACTGAACTTTTATAGAATTAGTTGTAGCTACTATGTTGAGTTCTAGTGCAACATCTTTTTGGTGGGGCGAAATTTTGTTAACTGTTTCTTATGTGCTAAATAGAATCCCCAAATCAAAAAGCAAGACATCTCCCTATGAGATGTTAAAGAAAAGACAACCAAATTTGTCTTATTTGAGAACTTGGGGATGTCTGGCCTATGTAAGGTCTATGCTAATATTGGCAAAAATGTCACTGTTGTTTTTTTTTTAAAATAATGCTTTTATAACCATTCTAAAAAGCTGTTCAAGATAATGTATTTTTGTACTAGTGATAGAAATTTACTATTTTTTTTTGCCAATTTTTTTTTTTTTTTTGTAAAACTTCATTGCAAGAATTTTCAGCCATTTTTTTGTAAGGAAAAAAGAGATCAGTGAAAGAGATTGCATGGATTACTACAATCCTATTACCTATATAAAGTGTGATCACTTAGAGGATTGAACAATAAAGGAAAGAACAAATTAATTACATTAACACCTCCTCAGATTTTTCTAATTACACATAATACCCACTTATTGAACAATCTTCCTTACAGGGGATGTCAGTATAATATTTCTCAAATAATTATGAGAAGTTAGTGTAATATAAAAGTGAGTGCCAATTTAATATTTCAAATAGCTATGGAAGTTAGTGTAGATATAAAAAAAAGTGATATTGTTTGTATTTCAAAAAATATCTCAAGACATGCCATTTAATTTAATTTGTATTACACTTGGACCGCACAACATCAACCTTAATAGGTCATGTGATCTACACATGCTCTTTAATCATTTTTTATTGGGCAAAAATACCCTGATCTTCTTCTTTTGAACTTTGCAACTAGTAATGTTAGAAAAAAAGGGATGCATTAAAGAACGTTGCAAGGGAATGCACGAGATCCTAAATAGGACTTCATTTGTGAAACAATAGTTGTGTTTCAGATTTATTTTAAATTAATTTATATATTGAAATGTTATAAGCATGTTTGAGATCATATAATTGTGTTCTCTATCTCCCGATTCTTTGTTTTTTGGCATTTTGAGGTATTGGTGTTGGTGGATGCTGGGTTTGGTGTTTGAATGCAGTCTTGTGTTTATGTAGCCTTATGTCATTGTGTTCTCTTTCTCCTATTTTTTTTTGTTGCTTTTAGGATATTTGTTGAAATGTCTCAATCAAGGGATGATTCTTCTTCAAGTGTAAGATGTTGAGGATGAGTATGAAAAAAAGATGACAAAGCTTCTTTAGTAATTTGTGAATCAATGAATCATTTAATTGCTAATGAATCAATGAGACATTTTAAATGGATAAAATTTGGCTTTAAACAAATCTGACCTCTCTATTGATAGTTATTCTAATTTTAAAGCTTCTTGTTCAAAATGAATAAAATTTGGGAAAAAAATGAAGATGACGAAGCTTCTTGTATAATTTAGTTAAAAATTGACCTTAAACGAGTAATATACATATTGATATTTTCACCTGGTAACATCCATACCTCATAAAAACAATTTTAATACCTCAGAGAGAAAAAATGTCACTAAAAATTATGTTACTTGAATTAATGGGCATCACTATATTTGTTGGTATTAACACGAAGCATAATCACTGAAACAAACCAAGTTAAATTATAGTGACACCAAATTACACTCACTACATGTTGGTGGTTGAATTCATAGGCAACACTATATTCTGGT